>NC_081565.1:29416423-29520242 GCF_022355385.1 Mustela nigripes
GCTTGTGGATCTTAAAAGATGTTTCCCAGAATTTCAGACCCAGAAGTTTGGGTTGTTTCAACCAAACTTTCATCAAGAAGGAAATCAAAAAATCAGCACTTAAGCTTGTGGATCTTAAAAGATGTTTCCCAGAATTTCAGACCCAGAAGTTTGGGTTGTTTCAACCAAACTTTTATTTTGAATAGAAATGAAAGTCACTATTCCTGAAGTCAATTTTCAGAAGTAGGAAGAAAAGGAAGAGGCAAGAATAAATCAGTACAGGAAAAGCATGTCTATTACTGCCTAAGTCTAATGAAGTAAGATACCAATTTATCAACAGTAAAACTCATTTGATTGCGTCAAAAAAAAAAATAATGGCTTCCATCCTTACGTTTTTGTTCTCATCATCATTGTTTTTGTTGACGTCCAGGGGAGAGTTTGAAAAATAATAAATCATTGCATCTGGTAGTAGGAAGGCAATGTGCTGTGAGTTGCCCAATGCTTGGAAATAAGGTATCAGGTGTCCGTGCATTCTAGCCCACCAGGTGCTATCTCTGGATGAAGGACTAGGCCTATAGGTACTTTTATATCTTATATCTTCTTCCCATGTGTTGCTTTTTTACTTTCTCTTTTTCTGGACAATCACCAGCTAAGGCATTAAAATCAGCCATGTCTAGTTGCCATCTGGGTGTGTGACAGGAAAGTCAGTTGAGTGGAGAGGATTACTGGGAAGGCGAGGGAGATCATTCCACTTCACAGCCGTATCCTGGGGGAGCACATGCCCAGGATAAACCAGCTGATGATAAACCAACTGCAAAGAAAAAAAGGGAGATACAGTCCAAATCTGAAAAGTGGGATTTAGCTGGAGAAAAGTTGGGAGAAGGGGATGTACAAGGGAGCTCGGGCAGCCTAGAAATGACCGTGGCAATTTCAGAAATTGATTTGAGATGAGTCCAGAAAATCAGTTTGCGAGAAAAGTGAAGTAGTTGTTTTTCTGCCAAGGTTTATGACTCTATTATTTTCATGCATCTATATTAAAATCCATACATTGCCATGTTCCCTCCAGGGATTCCCCCATTGTTTCACACCTTTAGCACACACTGCCGAAAGCTGACTCTGGATTTCATCTCAAATGAAAGTGTTCACAGTTTGAATTTGCAAAGAGTGATACTCATTCCCTCTAAAGCACCAACAACCTATAGAGAGGTGAGAAGCTTCATATTTTTAAATTTCTGGAATCTATACAGCAAATATGGCATATGTACATACATATGCATATATACATGCATACATGTTTACACCATATGCATATGTATACAGATGCATATATATACAAAATATACAGACATACATCCTAGGAAATGTTAAGGAACTGACAGAATCAAGAAGTTTGTTGTATTTTCCTAGGACATTTATCCTATTTCTTTGTAGGATTAGATCCAAAGAACTCCATTTTATAGGGAACTGCAAGCTAGGAAGAAATAATGCAGAAGCTCCATTCCAATTGGTTTTCAGGGGAAAACAATTAATTTAATCATGGAAAAGCAATATTGTCTAGGAATACTATTGCACTGAGATCAGGCGTTGCTGACTTCGTGTGATCATAGTTTCTTGGATGTAGTTGATAAGCATACTCCAAGGTGAAAGAGAGAGGAAATCACAGTTATGAAAATAGAGCTTAAATAGAGCTTGAAATGTTATAAGATGGTATTCTCTGAGTAAGTCCTCCTAGTCTGATTCACTTGGGAGTGGGAACTACTAGATTAATATAACATAAACTAGAAAACCAGCACTAATCTAATCTACTTGTGACATTAAAAACCCACTTCCTGGGGTACCTGGGTGGCTCAGTTGATTAAGCATCTGAATCTTGATTTCCATTCAGGTCACGATCTCAGGTTCATGAGATCAAGCCCTGCATCAGACTCTGTGCTCAGTCAGCACAGAATCTGTATGAGATTCTCTTCTTCTCCCTCTGCCTCTCCCCCTGTTCTCACTCTCGCTCTCAAATAAATAAATACATAAAAATCTTTAAAAATCCACTTCCCTTCTTTTCTTTCTTTTTTTTTTTTTAAACTGGCACCTTGGAAGAATTTCTTGCTACTAGACAAATAACTTAGTGATAAGTGCCAAAAAAGTCTAAATTCTTGAGAACATCCAGTTTCCCTTAATTACATCATTTTTCAATATTCTTATTAAATGTCATTAGTTCTTTAACGGTTGTGTAATTTGTGCCCTGCATAAATGTACTCGGCTGCGGGATGCGATGAAAAAAAAAAAAAGAATCCAGCCCTGGATCTCTTTAAGTCACGTGCCCTGGGGAGGGGCTGCCTCTGCCAGGAAGGAGAGAGGACCTTTTCCTGATTCACTTCTACTGGCATCCTTGAGCTAACATCAGATCTGCTCTAGCTTCCTACAATGATAACTGAAACTTCCATTCTGTCTTCTCTTCTCTTTTCTCTGTTCACTTTCAAAATCCTCTTATTAGGGAGCCAGGGTGGCTCAGTTGATTAAGCGTCTGAATTCGGCTCAAGTCATGATTCCAGGATTCTGGGATCAAGCCCCACATCAGGCTCCCTGCTCAGTAGGGACCCTGCTTCTCCCTCTCCCTCTACCATTCCCCCTGCTTTCTCTCTGCATCAAACAAATAAAATCTTTAAAAAAAAAAAAAATCCTCTTTTCTAAGGCAAACTCTTTCGGTTGTCACCTAATTCTCTTCACCTCTGGTGACCCATTTTCTCGAGGTCTGACTTGACCCAGAAGTTTCTTATTTTGGTGTTGACCGTGATCACAATCTATTTAACCTCATGATTTTTGTTCCTGCTTCTGCAACAATGCAGCTTATCAGCCATAGCTCTTGTAGCAATGGAGCACAGTGCTGCGGGCAATGAAGGCTAATGCATGCAGCAGACAGAAGATTGCTTTCTCAGGGCAGGAATCTGAGCCAAGGAGATCAGGTAGGGGTAACTACAGTTCCCACACTGATAGACATGCCCAGAAGTGCCACACTTCCTTCATGGGCCTCAGCAGCCCTGGGAGCACAACACCCACCAAGGACTTCCAGAAATTGTTGCAAGGAAACTTAAAGTCAGAATGGAAAACTCACACAGTGATGTGCAAGTCAACCTAAAACTATAGATACAACCACATTTCAGAATCTGGTTTGGTATAGAGAACATAATTTGTTTTTGTAGCAAGCTTATGTAAAGTATATAGTGGACTATCTCATAAGATTAAGTTCAAAACATTTACTTAGGCAATCATTATACAGTTGTGACCTGTGTTGAAGTGAGCCTGTACAAATATATCTAGTGTTAGAGTATGGAACATCAAAGTTTAAAAAATATAATATGGAGGACTGCCTGGGTGGCTCAGTCAGTTGAACATCTGCCTTTGGCTCAGGTTATCATCCCAGGGTCCTGGGATCAAGCCCCAAATTAGGGTTCCCTGCTCAGTGGGGCGTCTACTTCTCCCTATCCCTCTGCTGCCACCTCCCCATTTATGCTTGCTCTCTCTTTCTGTCAAACAAAATCTTTAAAATATATATAAATACATATGTGTGTGTGTATATATATATATATATATAATGTGTACTTATATATATATAAAATATGGAATATAGAAAGTAGACATGATAGCCTACAGAAATAAAGGAACTAGTTATAAAACACAGTGATTGCTTACTCAGGGTTGGAGATTTTAGGCCGGTAGATTCAATAGGTATCCATCCTTTAAGGGGTAAAACTATCCTTATAGTCTTAATTTAGTCTCTCCTTAATTTAGGAGAGGCATTCCCTAAAATTAAACAAATCTATTTTCATCAAATGAGACTTCTGATTAAATGTTGTAGCCTCTGTCTATTGCCTACAGGGGAAAAAAATGCTGATCTGCTAACAAGAGTAATTCAATCCTAGCTACAGTTATATTTTTCATTACAAGTGAGTAAATTGATATTCTGGTTTATACATCTCTCTCTGTCTTTATTGAAATGAAGCAATTTCCTAGGGTCTAATTGTCTCAGAGTTGTGATAAGATCAAATTTCCGGCCTTGCAAAGCTGAAGACTAGACCCTGGAAAGTGATAAGTCAACCACTGGACCATATCTCTAATTGGCTCTCCTAAGCTTAGTAGCCACAATCCCCAGTGGACATCACAACATCATGAACCTAGGAAATCAACACACCTTGCTTTCTGAATTTTATATGAATTTCATTTATTTGCTTTCTTAATACTTTCATTTAGTATATTTACTGAGAGATGTTCACCACATTAGCAGTTAAGGGACATACGTAGTTTATACATAGTGAATAATTTAAATTTAATAACTTAATTTAAGAGTCATTTTTAACACATGCATAATTTAAGTTAAATTCCAGTATTTCTAAGGCTGAGGGTGATATTTAATAACATAAAATTGGAAGGAATATGAAGCCAATATCTTTTGCATCAGATGCAAACCATTTTCCAGTTCTCAACCTAGAGGCCATTGTCATTTGATCAAAAGCTAGCACAGCCCATGTGGTCCTGTTAAACCACAAGAGAAGAGACAGAAACTATTTTGGGCCAAAGGTAGCTTCAGCCAGAATGTTTCAAAGCTTATATCACAGGAAAATTAAACTCCTCACTTTCTAATTAAAAGAGCTAAGGGGTTAAATAAAGAATTGATGAGAACTGCACTTAAAATTTTATAGTTGAGAAATTACACTAAAGACTGGGAATTCTCTGCAATCTGTACAGTATTAAAGATCTACTATTCCCCCCCATTCCTGTGCCACAAATAAATGCCTATTGTAATACTGTGATTTTTAATGGAAATATATATTTGGTCTTCATCTCTGTCTCTAGCACAAAACTCCAAAACTGTTGGAATTTCCCAAGTGATTAGAGTGATAAAGATGTCTTTTGTTGTATTACTGAAGTGACTTTTGGAAAGCACCTAGGCTGGAGGCGAGCTGCCAAGGGACCCAACCAGGTGGATCAGTCATTAATGGCCAGTGATCAGTCATGCCTATGTAAGACACCTCCATAAATATCCAAAAGGACTGAGTTCAGAGAACGTCTGGGTTGGTGAACACATGAAGATTTGAAAAGAATGGTGCTCTTCCAGAGCTGCACATATTTTCCCCATACCTTGCCCTATGCATCTCTTCCACCTGGGTGTTCCTGAGCGATAGTTTTGTAATAAACTGGTGATCCAGTAAGTCAAATATTTCTCTGAGTTCTGTGAGCCTCTCTATTAAATGAATCAAACCCACGGAAGGGGTCATGGAAACCTTTGATTTATAGCCAGTGGGTCAGACATACAGTGGCTGTGTAACAATCTAGGCTTGCAGCTGGCATCTAAAGTGAATGTGGGAGGAGGGGAGACTTGTGGGACTGAATCCTTAACCTGTGGGGTCTGATGTTATCTCTAGGTAGGTAGTGTCGCAATTGAGCTACATATTCTGTGGTCTGTACCTAGGTTCATTTGGATCCATTGACCTATCTGATTATCCTCAGGCCAATACCATACTTTTTATATCATTATAGCTTTGAATGTCACTTAAAGAATTTCTCTGCAACTATTCTTACCATAAGTAGTCTTCAGGCATCACTTGACTTCAATTCTGGTCCAATGCTTATTGAGAATGTCTTTTTGTTTTTTTCCAATTCCCACATAGATAGGTTTGAGTTTCCATGGGGGTATATTAACGGACTAATTTTACATTTTAGTCCATTTTATTCAAAGAACATGACCTTTCATTTCCTGGTTTGGAGAATTAACTGATGCTTTGATAGCCTAATTTAAGGAAAGGTTTGCACATGTTCTATGGAATTTTAAAAAGAAAACATACTCTCTGTGGTACACAAAGTTTGCTAGTTGTCTATTAAATGAGAAATGCCTTTCTTTAATAATTTTCAAATAACTAGTTTGCTTAAGTTATTCCATTTTCTTCAACAAATAATTATTTGAATTCTGCAGGGGCACTGGGTAAAAAGTGAGCAGAAAGCTACATGGTTCATATCTTCAAATATGAAAGTTGGATATGTTGATGTTTATCTGAATAATTTACATATTCCAATTTGAACTTTGTTTCCACTCCTCTCCACTCATTGAATCTCATCGCTGTTAACTCTTTCTTCACATCTGCCTTCACATAGAGTGTCTCAGTTTTACCCACCCATGACTGATATGATTTCTTCATATTGTTCATCTTGCTTGTTTTGGCCAATAATCCATTTTAGTTTGTTTTGTTTTTAAGTAATGCATGAGTTTTAAATACTATATTAAAAAATTCCTTATTTCCTCAATCTCTATTTTTATCTAAACATATTTACCATTTATGACTTCCTTTTTTCTTGGCCATATATTCTTGCATCATACTGGAAACACCAATCATCTGTATCCCACAGTACAAATTTTCAGAAGTATACCTTTTGTCTGAGTCTTCAGGATGTTGTTCCCTTTGTTTTTGTTCTGCTTTATTCATTCATAGATTCATATTTTTCTCTTTAGTCATCTTTACACAAGATAAGGTTGAATTTAATTCTTACCATTAGAGAAAGTTTGCATTTTGCCTTCGGGTTCAATGATCTTATTATTTACTGACAGTTGAGTTCTAGTCTCAAAATCTATAGCTGGAAAACAGACAAGCAATTTTCAACCTAATTTCCTAGAAAATATGTACTTATACTCAGGTTATCTGATTTTTTTTTTTTTTTTTGCTTTTATGGTATAAGAGTTCTTAGTGTTTTGGGATATTAACTTCTTATCAGATATATAATATGAAAATATTTTCTCCCATTCTGTGGGTTGCTTTTTCACTCTGTTGATATGTCCTCTGATGCACAAAAGTTTTTAAATTTGATGTAGTCTCATTTGTCTACTTTGGCTTTTTGCTACCAGTGGTGATATTTTTAATAGTATTCCCAGGCACTTAGTCAACAACAAACCTAATAATTTTCAAATGGCCAGAGCTTAATTTGTTTGTTTATGAAGTATGTTATTAGAGATACAAATCCTAGAGGGTCATTGTGAAGGGCTGCTATCTAAGCATTCTGTATGAAGTTTCCAAATTTTCTCAATTCACAACATCCTTAGTGTCTTATGAAAAAATGTCACCCCCTAAGTCTAAAGAAACACCAAACATTACTGTTTATTAAGTAGTTTGGTACTAATAGGCCCTAGAGCAAGTCTCCCAGGAAGATGGCATCTCATATACTGTAGCAATCACAGGAGAGACATCCCATAACATTTGTCCTATTCTATCAGTTAGAAGCAAGTCACAGATTTCACCCACACTCAAGGGGAATGGATCCCACAAGTATATGAACACCAAAAGTTGGAGGTCATGGAGGCTACCTTAAAGTCTGTCCACCACAATAGTTAATCTGAAAATAAGTATATGTTTAATCAGTGTTAATATTTGATATTCAGAGATGTAAGTGTGCTAAAAAAAAACTTGAAGAAAATTTAATTATCCAAATCATGTCTACTACCTTAATGAGAATTAGTTGTTATTGCATTTATTTTTAAATGTCAATTTTGACAAAAACATAACAGCACCTCACAGGCAATTTCAGAAGACTGGAAGTATTTTTAGTCATAATTTTGTCCTACATCAACACTCCGCAGTGAGGAACGTGACTATCTTCATGGAAGCATCATTTTTTAGTTATTTAATGATATGTCATTTGTATATTACCTGTTGGAAGGTGTTTAGGTGTAAATGAGCAAATCATACCAAATAAGGAATGATCTGATACAGATTGTACAGCTTTATGAAAGGGTACTGTGGTCTGGTTTCTGAAAGTTCCCTTATTTATTTATTCAGCAAATATTTCCTGTTCATTTACCATATGCCCTATACTGTGTTAGTTATTAAAGACACAAAGAAAATAGGTGAGTAGTTACAATAGATTGGTCTTTGTGTTAGTTCCTAAATATTTCCCTAGGAACTTATCCCATTCTGACTTCCTGAAGGTCCAGATTTCTTATGAATTACATTTTTATTAATTGTTTGGCAAGATCTTCATTACTCTCTAATCAGCTACATTTATTTTCTTTCCTTTTCATATTGATGAGCAATGGGCTCATTATTGCATTCATTTTAGAATCATTAATTTTACACTCTTCATTTCTTGGAATAATAGAATAGAATGACAGAAAGGAACTTCGAATGTCATTTTTTATAAAAATCCATCTGATCCTGGACTCCTGTGTACAACATCTCGGCCAACAGTATGTCCAATTCATTTCTACTTTCCGTGATGGGCAACTGCCTCCCTCCAAAGGCAACCTATTCAGTGTATGTCCACCCAATGTTCATTAAAGTACTGCCCAACAGTTGGGTATTATTGGAGGTGCTGGTTACACAATGTGGGAGTCAAACACTCACGGCCCTCACCCCTCAGGTGAAGACAGACAATAAGCAAGAGAGGAATTAATGAATGCGTACTGATAATGGGTTCAACAGGGAGGGAGCACGATGCTGTGATAGAGAAGAGCAGAGGATCGTCAGAGAGGGACTTTCTTGGAAATAAAAGTTAAGTCAAGATTTTAGGGATGATGAAAATACAGCTGTGTTGGTAGTGAGATGGCCCGAAACATCTGGGGTGTGCTTAAGGAACTGAAACAGAGCCGCCAGCGTAGCTCTGGCCTGGCAGACAATGAGGAAGAGTGGCATGCGAGAAGGCTAAAATGGAAATCAGTCTCCCTTTCATTCCTACTCATTAGTCCCAGTTTTCCTCCCTCTGGACCATTCAGAACAGATGGACTTGATCTGCCTCTAAGAGCATCTACTTGAAGCATCTCTCTTGGACATCCATGGCTTCCCTTCTCTCAGCGGAGCCTCTCCATCCCTTCACTCCTTCCTAGGACTGACGGGCCTCACTTCCTGAGAGAGTCTGGTCTGAGTTTCAAAGAATGTTCTTAGCAGTAAAAACACAATTATTACAAATTACCCTTTGGCCAAGAAGGAAATACCTCACTATTGCCACTCAAAAAAGTGTTGAGTCTTTTCACATATCCTCTTTAGACCTGGGAATTTGCCAGCTCTCTCGCTACTAAATCTCCCCTAGTTGTTCTAACTTCTGTAAAGAGCACCACCTTAACCCTGGCATCCCAAACTCTCCTGATTTTGTGCTCTCTCACACCCTTCTAAGCACCACGTTAAATCACCTCTGGTCTGTGACTCTCTGCTGCCCTCTTTTGGCTGTAATCAGGTGAGCCGATGACAAGCCCTCTGTTGTCACATCTCCCCGTACACTGAAGGCAGAAAAGCTCCATCCTAAAACAGAGCACCTCCCCTGAATTAAGTACATACCATTACCCAGACAGAAGGTACAAAACCCCCAGGATAGACCAGCCCTACCCATACATTGTATCTGTGCGTGTAGGTAAATATTTCACTCGCCCAGCTAAGCTTCTGGAAATACAGTAGATCAGAAATTTCTTGCCCTTTAAAGAGTATAGCCTAATATGGATCTAGCTGTATAAAATGGCAATACTGTACTTTAGCTAGCAGTACGATCAGGAAATTATATAATGTATAGGAGCATTTAAAAGGAGGAATATAGGGGCACCTGGGTGGCTCAGTGGGTTAAGCCTCTGTTCAGCTCAGGTCATGATCTCAGAGTCCTGGGATCAAGCCCCACATTGGGCTCTCTTCCGCAGGGAAAGCCTACTTTCCCCTCCCCCTCTGCCTACCTCTCTGCCTACTTGTGATCTCTCTCTGTCAAATAAATAAGTAAAATCTTTTAAAAAATAAAAAATAAAGGGAGGAATATAACCAAGACTTGGGGACAAAAGAGGCTTCAGGTCTCAAATTGTGATCTGAAAATGGGAGTAAAGACTGTTTCATACAGAACAAAGTTCAGCACATAGAGCCCAATACGCTTGGCCACTCTGCAGAAAATTAGGTCACTCACATAGCACTTGTCATCAATTCAGACCTTGGATCATTTATTCTGCTTCAAGATCTATTCATCCATCAAAAACTGAGGCCATCTTTTGGCCAAAGATGACTTCTAAGAAACCTAACAGCCCACCCACCTCAAATCTCTGCTGTCTTTCTGAGCACCCAAGGAAAACCTTCTTATTTGCTATCTTTAACCATATCATCAGCCCATAATACTCTGTTCTGCTTTCCCCTAACACAGCCACCATTGCCCCTCTCTGTCCCAAACTTTTCCACTGTGCCCTCTAGAATCCTCAGCTGAGTTATAAAATCCCTCTATATCCGCAGGCTTTTCACTGTTTCCTTCATCCCTCTCGTGTCATAAGTTAAACTTGTTTCAGCCATTTCAGGCTGCTTGAGTACTACAGACTGGATGGCTTGTAAACAACAGAAATCTATTTCTCACCATTTTGGAGGCTAAATCCAAGATCGAAGGGTTCACAGTTCTTGGGTAAGGACCGGCTTTCTAATTCATAGATGGTGTCTTGCTGTGTGTTAGAAGTAAGGGAGCCCTCTGGTGTGTCCTTTATACTGGGCCTGATTGCGCTCATGAGGCTGGAGCCTCAATCACAGCCCCAAGGCCCTACCTCCTAACATAGTCACACTGGGGATTAGGTTTCAGCATTTAAATTCCAGGGAAAACACAAACATCCAGTCTGTAGCACTCCTCTCAAAACCTTGTTTTTGCTGCAACCTTCTCAAAGGAAGGTTTCTCATTCTCTCCCATCCCAAATTCTGTTCTTATCACTGTGAAAGATGTGACATCCTGTTACCCAGTCACACTCTCACCTCCTAGTCACCATCTGTCACGTCATCTACTGTCACCTGATCATTAAAGACCTCAGCAGTAACTGTCTTCATCCCCCTCTGCTCTTGCCCTGGGGAGCTTCAGGATCCACACATATGATGGAAGCTACCGTGGGTTCATCACTTGAATGTGGATTTCCTCTTCCTCTCTGGCATCTCCATCTTGGTGTCGTGTACAGGATCTTATTCTCTGAATATCCCTGTAGTCATAAGCCACAGTGTCCTCTCTCTTTTCTCCTCATTCCACAGCTTCTCCCTGGTAAATCTTATTTACAATTACAGTGCTAATTTACACCTACATGCTAATAAATGCCAGATCTTTGCCTCCATTCTAGCATCTCTCTTGAGCCTCAGTTCAACAGGTAATGTTTGCGGTGGCCCACAGGCAGCAAAACTCAGTCTGTCCACAGATGAATTCATCCTCTCTTTCCCAAACAAGGTGCTTGTCCTCAGAGTGCCACATAAGTAGGTAAGCCAGAAATATGGGTTTCCTCTCTTTTTGTTCCCTCTCCAGATCCTCTGCCCACCCCACCTCAAGGTCATTTTGGTACTTACTTTCCATTGCCATTTGTCTAATTCCAGGTCTCCATCATCACTCAAATACATTGTCCCGGAGCTCACCCTGCCATTCTGCCAGTCCTCTCTTCATACTGCATCTGTAGTGATTCTCCACATGTGCCAATCTGATACCATTCCCCTGATTTAAAAATAAATAAAACACTTCAATGGAACCCTTCTGCCCTCAGGATGAAGTTCAGATTTCCCAATGTAGACTAACCTTCCTGTCTGATCTGGCCCCTTGTCACCATGCCAGCCTTGTCTTTTATTCCTGTAGTACTGTGCACCCCCAGGTGCCCCAACTATGCTGAACCACCGAACGTAAAAAGCTTCTCAGAACAGTGACAACTCTACTTGCATCTAAGACTAGAAGACTTCCTTATTAATTATCTGAGGGTGGAGGACAGAGGTTCTAATGAAACCCATCACCATGAACCCCCAGATATGTAAATAAAGATAGCTAGTTACACAAAAATTTAGTTTCTACAGAGAATTCTGCTAAGTCCTGAGGGGGTCACTAGAAAAAGATGGGGGGGGGGGACACCATTAACAAGAAAATTTTAGCTCCACCAGGCTCCTTAAATTATGACAACACTTACGCATGATTGGCCCAGAATTTAGGCTGCAGTGAACCATCTCTAATGACTCAATTCCAAGGCTAATAGAGCCAAGCAACTCCTTGAAGAGCCTCTATGTCCCCTCATTTTTAAATCTCCAGACGCTGGCACATAATCAATGCCTCACTGTATGCTGGAAATCCCTTGCAGGGATTGTAGCCATGTTACCTGGATTCTCCGGGACGATTATCATCTCAACTATTCTTCTCTGTAAACCATGGAAATGTTATGTAAATTACAGTTTTGTGAAAATAATCGTGGAGAGGATCAAGTTAGTAAACACTGCAATAAAATGATACATGTTTAAAGGCAAAGAACAGAAATCAGAAGCCAAGGAATTACTGTGATACATCATGAAAACAACGCAGGCTAATCCATGTCACACATGTCTAGGTTTATAATGCTAAGTGTGCATACGAATAGATCAGGTAAAAATAAGCCATGTTAAGGCAACATTCTGCAAGGATGTCGCTCTCCTGGTTGGCTCAATCGGAGTATCAGAATTGAAATGAAGATCAAGAGGACTTGCCACCTTCTTGTTTTCTTTCTTTCCTTTCAGTAAATCTTGGGACTTCATGAATTATTTGAGAAAGCAGAAAAATCTGAGTCAATTACATGAAAACAATATACATTTAACATGGATTTAAGTCCATTATAGCAACTTACAACCACACTAACCACTGTTTTGATAGATGCTCACAGTCTCATTTATTTACTTAGTTAATACTGAGCACCCCCTATGTGTCAGATACTGTTCTAGGCACTTGGGATATAAATAAAACAAACAGAGGTCCCTGCTTTTAAGAAATTTATATTCTAGCCATAGAGAGACAGTATCAATAAATGTGTAAATTAGGGCGCCTGGGTGGCTCAGTGGGTTAAGCCACTGCCTTTGGCTCAGGTCATGATCTCAGGGTCCTGAGATCGAGTCCCGCATCGGGCTCTTTGCTCAGCGGGGAGCCTGCTTCCTCCTCTCTCTCTGCCTGCCTCTCTGCCTACTTGTGATCTCTCTGTCAAATAAATAAATAAAATCTTTTTTTAAAAATAAATAAATAAATAAATGTGTAAATTAGTATGTTAAGAGATGATAAATTCTATGGAGAAAAAGGTGTAGGGCAAAGGGATTGGGAGTGCCAGTGAAGGCCATTAGGTGGCATCTGTAATAGGAACAGGGTGATCAGGGAGGGCTTTATTTGGAAGTAAGAGCAGCCACTCGAAAAGGGTGAAAGAGAGAACATGTTTTCAGGCAGACGGGCTAGCAGGACTGAATGTCCTATGACGGGAGGACTTTTCAGTGTGATTTCATATTATATCTTGATTATTTCCTTAATCTGCCCCCTTCATTGGACTATAATCTGCAAAAGAGCAAAGACTATATCAATTTTGTTCCATTTCTCTCCAGCATGATGTCTAGGGTTGGCACAGAGTAGGTACTCAAAAAATATTTGGTGAATGATTAAATACATGAAGGTTAACTTGTACATTTTACCTAATGAACTAGAAAAACTCTTAATCTGCTGTGACTAAGACAACATTGTCTGTTCTAGCTTACTCTGGATTTTGCTCCTTCATTCACTTTTGGCTGATTCTGGCCTTACCCCGTTACTGACCCAACTGAATCTGGAATGGGATGATTGCTTCCTTGCATCAGATACCCATTGTTAATTGCAGAAAATCTTCAGCCTCATTCTCTATCTGCTAACTTTAAGTATGAGAATTCTCATAAACTTCCCTATACCTTCTAATAAATTTCTGCAACCAATTACTTTTCTCCACAGGAATTATTTCTGTTTTCTCTTGCATAGCTGAATAGGTCCTTTTCTCTTTATTCTCTGGCTAGCTGCCTATGTTCTGCAGAATCAGTATTCTGCTCTACTGTGTGATGGGCAGGGGGGTATCCCACTTCTTTTTGGCAGGAAAAAGATCTTCAAATTTGGCTCTGAACTGAAAATGGGTAATACATTAAGAGATAAGGTCACAACTATTCTTCCTGTATAACTTGCTATTAAACATTTTTTTGCATGAATTAACTCAGGAATCTTGCTGTTTAACTATTTGGGGCTCAACACGATAAAATATATAAAGATAGAATAAACTGGTTGAGCTCCGCACACACACACATTTGAAAACCTGCACAACTGTGGTTGAGAGAAAAACAAAATGACATTCTTGTAGTTCAAATTTGCATGAAGTAAGGTTGAAAATATTTCATTATTTTACTGTTCAAATAAACACAAAGAAAATCAAACAGAACGCACAAGGAAGTATCCATCAACAGATAAAAGGATGAAGAAATTATGCATTATATTATATAGAGAATTATATATAGAGAGAATATTCTATATAAAATTATATTATATATAATTTTATATATTCTAATATAATATGTTAGAATATTATTCAGCCTTCTAAAAAAGAAAAGAGATCCTCCCATTTACAGCAACATGGATGTACATGAAGGATATTATGCTAAATGAAATAAACCAGACACAAAAAGAAAATAATAGAATGATCTCACATACGTGAAATCTTTTTTTTTTTTTAAAGATTTTATTTATTTACTTGAGAGAGAGACAGTGAGAGAGAGCATGAACGAGGAGAAGGTCAGAGGGAGAAGCAGACTCCCCATGGAGCTGGGAGCCTGATGCGGGACTCGATCCCGGGACTCCATGATCGTGACCTGAGCCGAAGGCAGTCGTCCAACCAACTGAGCCACCCAGGCGTCCCACATACGTGAAATCTTAAAGAAGTGAAATATATAAAAGCAGAGAATTGAATGGTGGTAACTAGAGGTGGGGAGGTGGGAGAAATAAGGACATGCTGTTGAAAGGGTACAGAGTTGCAGTTATGTAGGAAGAATACAATCTAGTGTAACCTAGAGATTTAATGTACCACATATTGACTATAGTTAATAATGTTACATTGAATACTGGAAATTTGCTAAGAGAGTAGATTCCAGATGCTCTCAGCACCAAGAAAAGAAAAAAAAGGTACCTATGTGAGAAGATACATTAATAGGCTTGGCTGTAGTAATCATTTCAGTATGTTTATATCTATCAAATCATCATGTTGTACACATCAAGCGTATATAATTTTTATGAATGAAATTAAATACACAAGAGAAATCTTTCAGTACAATATGTAGAAAGGAATACTTTTCCTAAATGAACCATTTACTCATAACATTTGGTGTTGTAATGGAAATAAAGTTATGTTCTAAGATTGAATAATACGATACATGTAAAATGTACTTGTTCATAATAGACACATAATGAATGTAAGATATTTTTTGTAATATCTCACATTTTTCAACATGAGTTCACCTTTATGCTTCATTCATCGATGGGCTAAAATACAGGATAATCTGGAAATAAACTTTATAGTAGAAGAATCTGATCCCACTTAACAAATTTAATCTAAGAAATACCAGTGAGCCCTCACCTGTGTAATCTATAGAGATTCAACAATGGTGCCAAATAGAGTTTGTGTCCAAGGAGGAGATAATTCCATATTGTAATATTAACATTTATCAGTTTAGCATATTGATTAAGAATATGCTTTCTAGGGGCAGCCTTCCTGAGTTGAATCTATTCTGCTGCTTATTAGCCATGTGTCCATGAGCAAGTTATCTCATCTTAAAGCTGTAGCTTTTTTCATTAATAAAATGAGGCTAAATTCCACATGAAGTCATACGGTATTTGCCTTTTTTTGACTAACTTGTTTCACCTAGCACAATACCCTCTAGGTTCATCCATGTCGTCACAAATGGCAAGATCTCATTTTTTTATGGTTGATTAATATTCCACTGTGTATATATACCACATATATATTCCAGATGCTCTCAGCACCAAGAAAAGAAAAAAAAAGGTACCTATGTGAGAAGATACATTAATGGGCTTGACTGTAGTAATAATTTCAATGTTTATATCTACCAAATCATCATGTTATACACATCAAGCATATATAATTTTTCTTTATCTTCTTTATCTGCTCATCTATCATAGGACACTTGGACTGCTAGGGAATATAGTCAATAAGATTATAATAATGTTTGGTGACAGATGACAACCACGCTTACCATGATGAGTACTGTGTAATGTGTAGAATTATTGAATCAATTGTTGTATACTGGAAGCTAGTATAACACTGTATGTTAATTATACTTCAGTTTAAAAAATTAGGCTAGAAATACAACCTAGATGTGATGGTTAATATTATGTGTCAACTTGGCTAGGTTGTGGTATCCAGTAGTTTGTTCATTTACCAGTTGAGATATTGCTGGGAAAAAATTTTAAGAAATGATTAACATTTAAGCTTTGAGTCAAGCACATTACCCTTCATAATATAGGTGGACCCCATCCAATCAGTTGAAAGCCTTAAAAGAAAAGACAGATCCCCCAAGATGGAAGAAATTCAGCCTCCTGACTACCTTCACTTTCAAGACCACAGCACCATTTTTCCCCCTGGGTCTTCGGCTTACCAGCCTGCCAGCAAATTTTGGAGTTGGAGCCCTCACATTCTTGTCAGCCAATTAATAAGTACGAATCTCTCTTAAGGTCATGACAGATAGATAGATAGATAGATAGATAGATTTCACATCCTATTGGTACTGTTTATCTGGAGAACCCTAATACACTACCCTCCCTCATAGCAGTATTGTAAAAATCTTGCTCTAAAATTTACTTTGACTTGACATTAATATAGTCACTTCAGTTTGCTTGTGATTATTGCTAGTGTGTCTCTTATTTTCCATCCTCTTACTTTTAATAAATTTAATGGATTAAAATTTAATGTAGGTAACATATAGTTGAGTTTTGCTTTTTTTCCTGACAATTTCTGCCTCTAACTAGACTGTTTAAAATATTCCTTATTTAGCTCCATACTTACATTGATATTATTTTGCTTCTACCTAAAAGGCTCCTTTCATAGTAGTACAATAGTCTTTTTTATTTATGAATGAGATTTATACTGGGTATAGAATTCTAGGTTGAGAGGGTTGCTGGTTTTTTTTTTTTTTTAAGATGTTACTCCACTGTCTTCTCATTTGTATTACTTTAATGTGAAATCTCCCAAAATCCTTATTTGTGTTCCTCAGTACATAATGTATCTTGTTCTCTGGCAGCTCTTAAGATTTTTCTCTGTCACTAGTTTTGAGAAATTTATTTATGATGTATTTTGGTATAATTCATATTTCTTATGCTTGAAGTTCATTGAGCTTCTTGCATCTTTGGTATCATCCAATTGGAAATTCTTCACCTTTTTTTTTTTTCAAATATTTTTCTGCTTCTCCCTTTTTAGGAACTCTAATTGCACACATCATAGGTCACTCAAAGTAATCACTCAGCTCACTAATGCACTCAGTTTATTATTATTATTATTTATTCCTTTTCCCCTCTGTGTTTCATTTTAGAAGTTTTGTACTTCTATGTCTTAAAATTCACTAATCTTTTTATTTGCTGTGTCCAATATGTCATTAACCCTATCCAGGATACTTTTCATCTCAGTCGTTGTAGTTTCCATCAATAGAAGTTCAATTTGGATCTTTAAAAATATATTTAATGTCTCTGATTAACATATTCAATCCTTCCTTTAGTTTCTGAACATATAAAGTACAGTTACAATAACTGTGCCAATGTCAAGATCTGCTAATTCTAATACCTAGGTCAGTTCCTAGACAGTTTTAATACAGGGTTTTTTCTCCTTTTTATGAATTGTACTTTCTTGTTATGTGACTGATAATTTGTTATTGGATGCCAGACTTTGTGAATTTTATCTCATCTGGTGCTAGATTTCTTTTTTTTATTTATTTTTATAAATTTTTATTTATTTATTAGAGAGAGAGAGCACACATGAGAGGGGGAGGATCAGAGGGAGAAGCAGACTCGCTGCTGAGGAAGGAGCCTGATGCAGGACTCGATCCCAGGACTCTAGAATCATGACCTGAACTGAAGGCAGTCACTTAACTGACTGAGCCACCCAGGGCGCCCCCTAGATTTCTTTTTTATGCTTTTTTCTTCCATTTTCTTTTACACACTTTTTCTTTTTCTTTTTCTTTTTTTAATTTCTTATTTCTTATTAACATATAATGTACTATTAGCCCCAAGGGTACAGGTCTGTGAATCACCAGGTTTACACACTTCACAGTACTCACCATAGCAGATCCAAAATTTCTTTTTTATGTCAATAAATACTCTTAAATTTTGTTCCAGAATGCACAGTTTGTTCTTTTTCCATCTTGCTTTTAACATTTGTTGAGAAGAACCAGAGCAGCATTTAGCCTAGAGTTAATGATTCCCCACTACTGGGGAAAGACCTTTCTGAATGTTTTCCAATGCTCATGAATTATGAGGTTTCCAGTCAGGCTAATGGGAACAAGCACTATTTCTGGCCCTGTGTGATAGCCAGCTACTATTCCCTCCAATCCATTCAGATTTTTCTTTCTCCTGTGCTCAGTGGTTTCTTCATATGCATATGTTAATTGCATAACTGCTAAATACCCATGGGCGAATCTCTGCAGATCTCCAGAGTTCTCTGTGCCTTCGCCTCCTCTCTAATACTCTGTCCCATGAATTCCAGCTACCTTGATCTCTCCAGACTCTTAACTTTGTCTTCTGGACTCAAGAAGTTTCCTGGGGGTAGGGGCACCTGGGTGGCTCTGTTGCTTAAGCATCATCAGACTTGGTTTTGGCTCAGGTCAGGATTTCATGGGTCATGAGATCAACCCCACATCAAGCCCTGCCTTGGGCTCTGTCTGCACTTAGCAGGTAGTCTGCTTGAGATTCTCTCCCTCTGCCCCTCCCCCCACTTTTACTTGCTGTCTCTCTCACTCTCAAATAAATAAATAAATAAATCTTTAAAAAAAAAGTTCTCCTCAGGTAGACCTAGATTTCCCCCTCCCTATATCATGACATGGAAATGTTCTCAAGTCAGTAAAGTAGAAAATTGTAGAGCTCACTTCAATTGTTTCCCATCTCTCAGAGATATCTCTCCTCCTTTGCTTCATGTACACTGTCTTGAGACCTGTTCATATGCTGTGGTATTTTTTAATTCTTTCAGAGAGAAGGGTAAGTCATGTCCTTGCCAGTCCATCTCAGCCAGAAGAAGTCTTGTGTTATGGGAAATTTAATAAGATAATGAAAGAAGAGTGCTTGGAAAGAATTCAATGAATGTTAGCTACTGTTATTATTATTATTAGCATTCGAGTTTTCAGCCATTTAGATTTTTAGGCACTTTTAAGCAATTCTCATTGTATGAAGTAAGTTTTCATAAATATGAGGAAAGTGTGGAACAATGAAAATATTAACAGCAATAATAATTGAGCACTAAGTACTTTAAATTAATTGTCCATTTAATTTCAGTTCAACACTATAAAGTAAGGTAATATTATCAGCATTTTATAGATGAAGAATCTCAGGTCCAGAGAGGTTAAATATATTGTTCAAGGTTAAATAGCTCCCAAGTGGTAAGTAGAGAACAGAGCCAAGGTGTGTCTAACCCCAGAGCCCAAACTCTTAACCATCATATGTCACTACCAGATCACTTCTAAGCAACTGTGAAAAAATCCTTGTTTCATAGACCCAAAGACTTTGCAAAAGAATTGATAAAACTATCTCTTAATGTTTTCTGTTAATATCAGAAAGTCATTTCCACAGATAGACAGTATCTTACAAAAGCATGGGTTCCAGTGTGACATACTTGAGCTTAAAGTCCTGCCACAAAATATAAGATAGTAAGAATGATTTAATTAAGCTGTCAGTTAACTGCAAAAGAACAAGATTAGGACAAAGGGGCAAAGGCCAGGTGTGCAATCATTGTGCCAGATAAATCATCAGATGTTTCTCCAGTTGATATAATAGTTATTATAAAATATTCTATTGTTTCCATAGATACATCATACAAAAAATTAAACTTAAGACATTCTATGAATTTATCTAAATTCAGACAGATTTTGTCACATGCAAATGTAAGATTTTTTAAGCCTATGCTTAATCGTAAAATAATATCAATATTTAATAGTTATTTTAATACAGAAATTTTTAAAGAAAAAGAGGTCACCATAATTTTGTCCTTAAAAAAAAAAAAACTAATCCAGATATGTAGGCAAAATATTCAAGCAATAAAGAAAAGGTTTTAAAAATTAAGCAGGGGCACCTGGGTGGCTCAGTCACTTGAGCATCTGGCTCTAGATTTCAACTCAAGTCATGATCTCAGGTCCTGGGATTGAGCCCCACACTGGGCTCCAAGTTTGGTGGGAGTCTGCCTGAAGATTCTCTCTCCTTCTGCCCCTCCCCCTGCTCCTACTTACACTCTCTATCTCTCTCTTTAATTTTTTAAAAAATTTAGTATTTCTCCTCTGTTCTTCTCATGCTTTCACCCCTACCTCTTTGGTTCTTCCCAAAGGTAATTATAATTAATTCTTGTGATGTTCTCCTTCTGAAAAAAGAGAAATATACACAGATATATAGAAATTTTCTTTTTAAAAACATATTGAAATTACTGTCATTATTTTTAAGAGATATACCACCACATAAACTCTAGTTGCTATCACTAATTGAATCTATTTCAATTATTTTCCATGGTATTATTTTCAAAATGGGCAGGCAGAATATATCAGCTCAGAATGTCTCAAACCAAAAACAAACACCTGAGCTTACACTGAAAGTTAAACTGCTAGTAAAAGTGAGAATACTGAGCATACCCAGGTGCAGCGGTAATCATTATAGCTAGACCAAGTGAAGGAGGTACAGAGAAGTTCTATGGTAATTGAATGGATTCTCCAGATCACTGAAAAGAAATACTGCACCAGCTTATCAGTTTTCTTGATATTAGCTGATAAAACAATCTATAAAAACCCAGCATTTTTTATCTTTTCTCTTTATATTTTTTAATCTACTTGCTTCTTTGTAGTTTCTGACAAATTGTTGTCATGTAGGGTTTTGGGGTATTTTTGTGACACTCTTTAGCTATCTTGCCTTTTGTTTTATGATACCCAATTAATAAACTCTAATCGGGGTGAGATATGATTATCTATTTGGGAGTCACTGTCTTTACACAGCATCTTGACTTATTCTCAGGACTTTGATTAATTGGATCACTGATCTGAAACTTAGGCTCCCACCTGAATTAAGTCTATCTTTTGCAAAAATTAAGAAAAAGTAGGACTTCAATTGGGCATGGATTCTGTTCTTAATTGCTGTGATTTTATACTTATTCTCTCCTTTGAGAGCTAGCAAAAAATTTTATGGAAATGAAAAATGGGGAGAAATTGAGTTCTTCCCACCCTTACCCAGAAAAAAGTTATAAGACTGTGGATCTGGGGCACTTGGGACACTCAGTCAGCTGAGCGTCCAGATCTTAGTTTCATCTCGGGGTTGTGGGATCCAGCCCCTCATCAGGCTCCACACTCAGCAGAAAGTCTGCTGGAGATTCTCTACATCTTCTCCCTCTGCCCCTCCTCCCCATTCACATGTTTATTCGCTCTCTCTCTCTCTCCCCCTAAAATAAATAAATCTTAAAAACAAAACAAAACAAAAAAGAATATAGATCTAGAGGATTTCCACTGACTAAACTACAAACGAAGTAAAAAAAAGAGACTATGAAAAACTCAGTTCTGGTAATAATTTACATCTATAACTGATTAAAGGATCTAATTTTGAAATGTCTTTAATTCCCATATATATTTCCATTTTTCTCTGCATAGTATCTTGTCGTGATCAGCAGCACAACATCCAAACAATAAGTATCCAAATGCCTGTTTAAAGGGGACTTAGGAATACAACTTAATAGGCAAAGAGTTTTCTAACTCAAGTTCTCTCACTTTGGTGTTTCCCTGTGTTCAAATTCTGACTCTGTATTTTAGCACTCATCTTCAGACAAGTTATTAAATTCCTCTAAGCCTTGGTTTTCTTGAGTGTAAAATAAAGTAGTAATTGTTAATCCTGCCAACTGTTGTAAAGACTAAATGAGGAAAATGCCCCCAGAACCATCAGTAATTAGTAAAAACGACGAAAAGGGAAAGAAAACTAATGTGGTATTTTATGTCAACACGTGCCACACATTTACACAACTTACTGCATGATTTCTAATTCTCACACATAGTAGCCATGATGTTTTATCTCAAAAATAAGGAAACAGAGGCTCAAATATTTCCTTTTATATGAACCTTTTTAAATGTTTCTTTTTATTTGAGACTTTTTTAAAAATAAGGCTCAGAATGAATAACCAACCCAAGGATCAACAGTTAGCAATTGGTGTAGTTGAGAATCAAATCCAAGTCTTTTTAGCTTAAAAGATTTCCTTCCCATTCATTATACCACAGCACCTTGCAAGCAGAGCAAACTAGTTGTGAATACAGACATAGTTCTTACCAAGAGATGATATTAATCTTCATAGGATTACTTGTGAATGTTTTATTTATTTTCCCAAAAGATTTTTATTTATTTAAGAGACAGAGAGCACAAGCAGGGGGAGCAGCAGGCAGAGGACAAGGGAGAAGCAGGCTCCCTGCTGAGCGAGAAGCCTGATGCGGGACTCAATCCCAGGACCCCAGGATCATGACCTGAGCCCAAAGCAGACACCTAACTGACTGAGCCACCCAGGCACCCCATAAATGTTTTAAAAAGATAAAATGTATTAAGGGTTTAAGCCAGTATTTGACATATATCTTCATCATTATCATGACGTCCCATTTTGATTCCTAAAACCCTTGTAGAGTGTGGAATTCCGTCTTCTATCCACATATTAGTCAATCTCTGCTGCACTTTCTTTTTAACATATATCAGAGTTGATTACTTGATTCATGGGTTAGATAACTAGACATTCTTGTTCTGTATAATATCAGACACATGTATAACACTATAAATAAAATGCACGATGTTAATTTTAATATTAATTTTTTCCCAAATGCACACTTGGGGTATGTACCCCAAGCTACTTTGTTATCTCAAATAAGTCAAGCCTAAAGGGATATCTTTAAGTCAAGGAGCCATATTTGTGTGTACAGATTAATGTAAAAATATGAGAAAATACAGAGCCCATATTACTCATACTATTTAATATATCTGAATATTCAAAAATTTTTTCCATCTTTGTTGAGGTATAATTGACATATAACATTATATAAATTTAAAGCATACAATGCGTTGATTTGATACACTTATATATTGCAAAATGATTACCACAATATGGTTAGTTAACATTTCTATCACTTCACATAATTGCCATTTGTGTGTGTGTGTGTGTTGTGTGTGGGATGTGCTGAGAACATTTAAGATCTACTCTGCAACTTTCAAGTATGTAATATAGTATTATTAACTATAGTCACCATGCTGTATATTAGATCCCCAGAAATTATTCATCTTATAACTGGAAGTTTGTACCCTTCAAACAACATCTCCACATTTCCCCCCTCCACCAACCACTGGAAACCACTATTTTACTCTCTGTTTCTGTGAGTTTAGCTTTTCTTAGATATCACATATAAGTGAAATCATATGGTCTTTGTATTTCTTTAACTTATTTCACTTAGCAAAATGCCCTCAAAGTCCATTCATGTTGTTGCCATAATGGCAGGATTTTTTTTCTTTCTTGTGACAGAATAATATTCCACCATACAGATACCACATTTCCTTTATCCATTCATCCACTCGTGGATACTTAGGTTGTTTCCATGTCTTGGCTGTTGTGAATGTGCCACAATGAGCATAAGAGTGCACATATCTCTTCTAGATCTTGATTCATCTCCTTTGTATAATATAGCCAAAATGGAATTGCTGGATCATATATAGATCTATTTTTTGTTTTTGAGGAACCTCCATACTGTTTTCCATGGTGGCCGCACCAATTTTCAATGTAACTGGATTTATTCATTTATTTTATTTAAGGTATCATCTCTTCCACAAAGGAACTGGAAGGCAGCTCAGAACATCTATCTGATTGTTCCTGGTTTTATTTGGTCTAGATCAGTGACTCTCAATTGGAGACAATTTTGCCCCCAGGGGAATCTACCAATGCTTAGAGAAATTTTTAGTTGCCACAACTTGTTGGGCAGAAAAGTGCTTTTGGGTACCTAGTAGATACAAGCCAGGGATGCTGCTAAACATCCTGAGATGCACAGGACAGCCCCCGCGACAAAGAATTATGAGCCCAAAATGAATAGTACTGAGATCAAAAAGGTCTTGCTTAGACCAGTGGTTCTCAACCCTAGATGCACATTAGAATTATCTAGAGAAATTTTTAATATGGCAATATTGCCTGGACCTCTCCCCAACCAAAACTTTGGACCTGAGTGGCCTGGGGTAGATGTTGGCATATGGGTGTGTGTGTGTGTGTGTGTGTGTGTGTGTGTGTGTGTTTATTCATTTATTTATCAGTTCCATAGGTGATGTGAGTGTTGCTACACAATCAGAATTATGAACCACTGGTCTAGATGAAGCTAACGAATTTACATAAAGAAATGGAAAAGAGGGGCACCTGGGTGGCTCTGTCATTAAGCGTCTGCCTTCAGCTCAGGTGGTGATCCCAGGATCCTGGGACTGAGGCCCACATCTGGCTCCCTGCTCAGTGGGGAGTCTGCTTCACCCTCTCCCACTCCCCCTACTTATGTTCCCTCGCTTGCTGTCTCTCTCTCTCTGTCAAATAAATAAATAAATAATCTAAAAAAGAAAGAAAGATAGAAATGGAAAAGATAGTTACAGTGAGAGGAAATCCTTATTGGGACTTTTGCCAGAAGAATCCCTGTGCTCCCTCCTTCCTCTCCAGTTGTTCCAGGAGAGTCTTTTGCCAGAGATCTCATTAGAATTCGCTCTTTGTTATAGCATTTCCCTAAATGGTGTGTTTACTAATGGGAATAAATCTCCTTTAAATTAGACTCAGAATATTCACCCCTCACAAGCTTTTACCTAAACTCCTTCCTATGAAAAGCCATACGGTTATTTTTTTTTCTCTGTCCCCAAAATGCCTTTATTTACCTCTCTTGCCTTGCATCTGCAGTGTTACTCTCCTTCCTGCAAATTCATCCTGCCCTTGGCTCCTTCTTCATATGCTCTCTTTGGTCCACTGCTTAATTACTTCTAACTCAGCCCAGAAACGAACCTCTTCCAGCCAGATTCTCTCACGTGATCCTAAGTCAAAGTGCAGGAAAATGTGGAGTCCTCAGGAAAGATCCGTGGTTCAGAATCCCTCCTGGCCCTGTTCTCTGTGCCAGAAGTAGCTTATTAAATTACTGCTGTTATTGTTTAATGGGAAGTCAAAATAAGTTGGGGGGGGGTGGAGAGGTTATTTAATTTCTCTAATTTAAGTTTCTCCATACAGATTAACTTAGAAAGCTCAATAGGCTGAGTGAAAGATTTTAAAAATACAGTATGGAAAATGATTTTGGGCACATTTGCAACAGGGCTGATGATTGTGAATGTTGTACAATAAATGTACAGATCATTCCCTCCTCCAGATAACAGTTTTACCATCAGCTGCTAGAAGTCCAATTTCTGCCAAAGGAGCAAGGTTATTTTAAGTTATTTGACAAAATGGTTTTAACTCCCAGAAATAAAGCAAGTTGCTTTAATGCATATCAGCTGTAGGCTTTATTTCCTCCTCATGGAACATGCTTTTACGGAGTAAATGGAAAACTCCTACAGACTATGGAAGTTGGACATTTTCTATTTTTAAAAAAATGACAAATGAAAATAGTGGAAGCAACATAGTTAGAGATTTCAGGACTCTGATGGCTGCCATATGGCAAAGGTAATCCTGTAACACAGACCAAGGAGAGCAGAGCATTAAACATAATGTGATTTGTACCATGCAAGTATTTATCATCAGTGCCAAAGAGAATCTGAGGAGTGTCTGAACAAGAAATAACTTGGTGCAGCCATAAAAAAAAAAAGAAAAGAAAAAGGATGCGATCTTGCTGTTTGCAACATGGGTGGACCTGGAGGGTACTATGTTTAGGGAAACAAGTCAGAGTAAGAAAGACAAATACTGTATGCTTTCACTCATATGTGGAATCAAAAAGCAAAGCAAATAAAACCAAGAATAAACAAATAAACAACAACAACAAAAAAAAAAACAGAACAAGACCTAGAAATACAGAGAACTAATTGATGGTTGCCCAAGGGAATGGGGGGGGGGGGGGAAATGGGCAAAATCGGTGAAGAGGAGGGGGAGATACAGGCTTCCAGTTATGGACTGAATTAAGTCCCGGGAATATAAGGCACAGGATAGGGAATAGAGTCAATGATATTGTAATAGCATTGTACAGTGACAGATGGTAGTTACGCTTAACGATGGCAGAACATAGTGTAGAGAGAAGTTAAATCACTGTGTTGTATACCTGAAACTAATGTAACATTGCATATCAACTATATTCAAATTAAAAAGGAAATAACTTGGAAAAAATAAACACCCGTGCTCATGAATTACAAAGGAACTATTCCTTTCTTAGCCATTTTACCTTTTAACTCCCTGTATTGGGTAAACCTGTTACAGCTGAGGTTTGTAATTTTTTTTTTTCATAAAAGACCAAATAGTAAATACTTCAGGCTTTTGGGACCATACTGTGTTTGTCTCACCATCTCAGCTGTGCCTTTTAAGGCAGTTATAGACAACATATAAACAAAAGGTGCACACTAATAAATAACATATAAACAAATGGTGTACACTAATAAAACTTTGCTGATGGTTGCTGGAATTTGAATTTCATATAATTTTCACTGTCACAAAATAATATACTTCCTTATTTTTCAGCCTCCTAAAATATTAAAATTGTTCTTAGTTCATAGGCCATATGAAAGGGGCAGCCTCAATTTGGCCCACGGGCCCTAGCGTGCAGGGCCTTACAGTATTAGTTATTTCTTTTCTTTTATTGAAATTCAAGGAATTGAGAGGCCAAGAACATTGGAAGGATTTTCTATATGGATATTGAAATCAGTACCAATTATGGGAATTGTTGGACTGAGTGACAGTGAACCAAGAGTTAAAATTTTCTAAAAAGGAAGGGTTGGGGTGCCTGGGTTGCTCAGCAGGTTAAAGCCTCTGCCTTCAGCTCAGGTCATGATCCCAGGGTCCTAGGATCGAGCCCCGCATCAGCCTCTCTGCTCAGCAGGGAGCCTGCTTCCTCCTATCTCTCTGCCTGCTTCTCTGCCTACTTGTGATCTCTGTCTGTCAAATAAATAAATAAAATCTTTAAAAAAAAAAAGTAAGGGCAATGCCCTAGAGGGGTTTAGATGACTGCCTCATAAAGATAGAGAGGGTGTTAGAGAGAGCTAGCAATAGTTTCAAAGCCAACTTTTAGTGAAGAAGCATGGAGAATGGTCTGGATGCACTGGTGAAGGCTGTCCTGTGCATTGTAAGACATTTGGAGCACTCTTGTCCTCTGTTACCTGGTTGCCAGTAGTGTCCCTGGCCCCAGTTCTGACAATTGAAAATATCTCCAGACATTACCAAATTCCCCCTCAGAAGAATTGCCTCAATTGATAACCATTTCTCTACCGCAACACCTCAAACCAAATTCTCCATTTTATTCCATCCCTCTCCTGTTTTTTCACAGCTTTCTTATATGGCATTCCGTTCCACCACTCCACTAAATGTGCATTTATTAAGATCACTAATAACCTCCGCATTGCTAAATTCAGTGTTCAATGTTTGGGCTCCCTATGTTCCTCTCAGCATTTGACAGAGTTGATCATTCCCTCTCCCCTTGAAACACTTCATTTGGATAACAAGACCCTTCACTCACCTGATTTTCACATTCTCTCACCACCTGCTCCTACTTGCTTTCTTTCCAATCTCTGATAACAGTGAAGTGGCCCAAGATTCATTTTTTTTTTAAGATTTTATTTATTTATTTGAGAGAGAGAGATAGTGAGAAAGAGCATGAGCAAGGAGAAGGTCAGAGAGAGAAGCAGACTCCCCATGGAGCTGGGAGCCCGATGTGGGACTCGATCCCAGGACTCCGGGATCATGACCTGAGCCGAAGGCAGTCGTCCAACCAACTGAGCCACCCAGGCGTCCCCAAGATTCAGTTTTTGAGTCTCTTTTCTATCCTCACTTTTTCCATTGGAGCTCATCTAATCCTACAGATTTAAATACCGTGTATGTATCAATGACTCTTAGTCTCGTGCCTCCACTCCATCTTCATTGCACTGAGGCTTATATAGCCAGTTACCGTATGACATTTTTACTTCCATATTTAATTGATATCTGAAATTATATTTTAAAAATGAATCATTCAATATTTCTCGTTAACCTGTCCTGCCCGTGGCCTTTCTCATTTTGGTTGATGGCAACTTCTTTTTTCAGTGGCTGAGGTCAAAAATCTTAAATAATCTTTACCCCTCTCTGTCTTTATCTCCAATGCCACCTCCAGTCCATCTACATATCCTGTTGTCTCTACCTTTAAAACATCCAGAATATAATCTCTTTCCATTCCCTTGGTCCTACTCAAATCCAAAATATCATCTTCTGGCACCTTAATTATTTTAGTAATAGTAGGAGGCAGTGGTTTCCCAGCTAGTTCCCCACACTACCCCGCTCACCCCTTCCCCCTACAGTCCATTCTGAATGCAGCAACCAGAGCAATCCTTTCAAAGTTTAAAGTTGGATCATGTCCCTCCTTGGCTCAAAACCTTCCTATGGCTTCCCATCTTCCTCAGAGAAAAAGTCAGATACATAACTATTACTATAGCCTACAGAGACCTAAATGATTTTGCTCCTTGTTATTTCTCATATTGGATTATACAGTAATCCCCCCAAATTCATTGTCTACCTGGAACCTCAGAATCTGAGGTTCCACATCTTATTTGGAAATAGTCTTTGCAGATATTAATTAGGACAAGATCAGACTGGATTGGGGAGGGGGGGCAGTGGCTAATCAGTGACTGATGTCCTCATAGGAAGAGAATCAGAGATAGAGACACACAAGGGCTGGGGTAGGGCCAGGAAGAGAGAAAGACATGGGAGGCAGAGACTGGAGTGATGTATCTACAAACCAAGGAATGTCAAGAATTTCAGGCAACTGACAGAAGCTCCAGAATGAACCAACCTGCCAACCCCTATAATCCAGACTTCTAGCCTCCAGCACCACAAGAGAACACATGTTTGTTGTTTTAAGCCACCCTTCAAACAACTTTGTGATACTCTGTTATGGCAGCCTTAGGAAATTACACTTCTTTCACCTTCTTCTCATTCCCTTGCTCCGTCTCCTCCAGCTACAACCTACTTGCTGTCCTCCTCAAAATTATCCAATGCCTTCTGCTCTTTCAGAATAAAGTTTAAAGTCCCTAACACAGCATATCGCCCTAATTACCCAGTATCCGTCTATCTCTCAAGCTTTATTTTTCCAACACTCTCACTATTTTTCAACTTTACAAAAAATCGGTTTCTTCATTATTTTTATTCAGCCATTTGCTAAGCATTTGTGGAGTACAAACCCATGTATGACAATTTTGTTTTAACAACAAGAAATATAATAAGGCAAGATGATGTCCCTATTCTCGTGGTGCTTATCATATTCTCTTTATTGAGATAATAGATAGTAAAATTAATACATTCAAAAAAGGAATAAAATGAATCAGAAAAGTGTTGTGGAGTAACTAGGTAGGAAAAGTGGTCAGAAAAAACCTGAGTACCAAGAAGAAAACCTTTGAAAATCTGGAGAGAACTTCCTAGGAAAGGGAACAAGGGTAAAAACTGAAGAGAAAGGAGGTCCTCAGGTTCAAGAAACAGAAAGAAGGTCGGTGTGTTTGAAGAGCCACTGGCAGGGAAAGAGTGGACTGGAAGATATAAGGGATTTGGCATTATGAAGGCAAAAGAGGGTATAGCAGGGGAGTGATATAACAGATTTTTGTTTTAAAAGGAGCACTTTGGCTGCTGGGTAAAGAGTGGATTATAAAGAACAAAGGTAGGAGCAGAATTTGTAGGTTCCTGAGCACACCATGCTTACCCACACTTCTTTATTTTACAACTTCAGCAAACTTTTGCTCATCCTTTAGATCTCAGCCAAAATACTGGCACCTCTCTGAAGCCTCCTGTCATTTACTAAGGAAGATCTGAGCACTTTTCCTCCAGAAATCCGATTGCATCTGAGGGAATCAGAGCACATTGTTAGAGTCTACAGTCCTTTGGAAGGATCAGAGAATATGTATGTTTCTGGTGTCTGTGTTATTTCTCTTTATATGCTAGAGAAAATGTTGCTGCTGTCACTCCATCTCAATTTACTCCAGCTCCCCAAGTTGAAGGTGGATGAAAGAATCAGTTGCACTTTTAAGGAAGTCATAGACATTTTTATATAAAGCCAACATTCTAGAGCATATCTTATCCTAAATTCAGTACATAAAGTTACATAAAGAAGAGCTTTAAGGGGCGCCTGGGTGGCTCAGTGGGTTAAGCCGCTGCCTTCAGCTCAGGTCATGATCTCAGGGTCCTGGGATCGAGTCCCGCATCAGCCTCTCTGCTCAGCAGGGAGCCTGCTTCCTCCTCTCTCTCTCTCTGCCTGCCTCTCTGCCTACTTGTGATCTCTCTCTGTCAAATAAATAAATAAAATATTAAAAAAAAGAAGAGCTTTAAAATATCAAGTGCTAGAAGAGATGGCTAAGATAATAAACATTTTTATGTTTGGTTTTTGTTTGTTGCTTCTAATGTTGATCTCAGCACTGTGGAACAGACCCTACCCTGGACAGCTCCTGATAGCTTATTAAACCCTCCCCATGCTCCTGAGAGAGAAGTCTCCTTCCCCACTATAATCATAACCATGTGGATTTCTTTCAAGGACATCAGAATCTTGCATATTTATAAAGTTCATGTGGCTCAACTTTCAAATTCAGTCTTCATTCAGCAAGAAGTGAAGTATACATTTGATGGTTTCTTGCAGAAGAAATACATTTTTTTCCTATTTCCTAACAAGTTTTGATTTTTCTCTTTTGTTCCCAGAATACTCCCCTAGGGATTTTCTCATCCTCTAGCCATTGTCAAACCCTAATCCTTCTTACAGGCATCCACACCTAGATGCCAAACCCACAGATGAAAAGCAATTTCCTCCTGAAGTTTCCTGATGGGAATCGCAGTAGACTCTCAAGAACCCACGTTAGGAAATATTATGGAAATTTAGAAGGAATTACACCCTTTCCCCCAAGCCTTCAGACTGTCTGAAAACAACTCAACACATGTTGAGTGCCTAAGTGCCCTTCTGCTAGCTAGTTTCAGTGAGGTTAAAGTGATGCTGCAACCTCTCCTGTAAAAACCAAGTGAAAAGCTGCCCTGAAACTCTGCACGTCTAATTTAGAAAGGTGTTGCAGTAGAACCCAAGGTTCCTTGATTAATATAATGCTTCCCTTTCACGTTTTTTCCTAATGAATGGGCCCTCCATTGCCTCATTGTCCAATCAGTGCAACTTTGAGATGCCACAAATGAGAAGGCCTTTGCATGAACACAGTTGCCTACATGGAAAAAAGCGGCACACTCACGAAGTTGTTCAGGGCCAGCTGTCAAATCAGAGATGAAAGGACTGATTTTTTTAGGAGTTCGTAGAACAGATGAGGAAAACACTTTTAAAGTGCTGTCAAGGTGCGGCTGTCCTTGAAGAAATGGCTTCCTGACAGCAGCTGGTACATTCCTTCCTGCCAATGTTTAATTTCTCTCAGAGAGTCAGGGCTTTAATTAGGTTCCTAGGGCAGCTAGCTCTGTATCTTTGACCTTATCAAGGATGCAGGATTTCAAAGCACAAGCTTAGATAGTTCTCCCTTCATTACTGATCAAAACTCTCCCCAGAAACACTCCTGGGCTCATACTTCAGTTCCTCAAAAACCAAAGCTGCCTTTTCATGCTTCCTTCTAATGGGTAGTCTCATACTAGCATCCCTATCATTGCCAGGTTCTTCAAGGGAGCAGGGAGTGTTCAGGAGACAGAAATCAGATGCAATTCGCATAAGAAAAGGTTCGTGTCTGGTGCTACTTACATGCTCCACTGTAAAGGCCTTCTACTATTGGAAGAGGTTTGCATCTGGTTTATTGACTTGATTTTCAAATGTATGACACTCTGAGTGAGAGAAAAAAAATCCTGTAATTGAATACTGGGACTTAGTTTCAACCTGCTTGAGAGTGAGTAATTCCTCTAAAAAGACAGATGTTGAATTTTAATAATAGAATTTTTTTGGCATGTAGAATTAAGCATAGAGCATCTGCTTTTACAATGCCAACATCTGTTTCTTTGACATCCCTGCCTTCCCTTCTGCTAGATCCAACTGTGAATTTACTATAGAATCTGATATGGAAAACAGATGAAATTGCTCTTGACATGTTGAATTCTACAGGGCCAGCATAAACCAGACTATCAGGATTAAACTCACATTCTAAAAGGAGAAAAACTTCTGAGTCACTCCTGCTCATGATACTCAGCTTTCCAGCTGAAATCAGGAAATGCAGAATTTTTCAAGGGAAGGGCCATATCAATTACAAATGACATTGCATGTTATAGGAAGATTTTGAAAAATTATTTTAAAAGCAACCGTTGGGATGCCTGGGTGGTGGCTTGGTCAGTTAAGCAGCTACCTTCAGCTCAGCTCATGATCTCAGGGTCCTGAGATTAAGCCCTGAATGGGGCTCTCTGTCCTGGAGGGAACCTGCTTTTCCTTTTCCCTTGCCTGCCGCTCCCCGGGCTTGGGCTCACCCTCTCTTTCTCTCCCTCTCTCTCAAATAAATAAATAAACTCTTACTAAAAAATAAATAAAAGGCAACTAAGTACATCATTAATAGTATCATGTAGTAGATGTCAGTCACTGAGAAAATTCACCCAAGAAAAGACATTTCCTTGATTATGAGCTTTAAAAAAAAGGCATTCAGAAAGATTAAAATCACTAAAAATGCAATACAGTTTTACAGTAAGAAGAAAATTATCATTAGGTGACCATAATGATAATGGACTGTTCAACTCTCTATTCCTATATCACTTTAATTCCCATGTATTTATTTACTCATTCATCAGATATCATTACAGGTTAATTCTGTACCAGTAGGGTTAGGTGTTAAGGATATAGACCTTACTATGGCAAACATAGGCCCTGCCCTTGGGAAATGTAAGGTCTAGTTGTAAAACATATATTTAACATATAAATATGCAAATAAAGATTAAAAATTTTGTTAAGGGCTCTGAGGTAAAACTATAAATTTTTCTGAGATAAACTAGATAAAGTATTCTGGAATTGTTAGTAAAGGAAGGTATTCAAAGGAAGGGACATTTAACCCAGTACCTGAGGAATGAGTACACACTAATGATGAGGAGAAAGTGAGGTCTTGGGGTGGGGGGAGGGCAACACATGAGAAACTGAAAAAGGCCAATAAAGCTGGAAAGTATAATGACTAAGGGCAGAGGATGAGGTGAGACAGGAGAGATACAGCTGGATCCATGTTGATCTCTGCAGCCATCTCAGTATTGCCTGAGGTTCCAAAGCCACTGTTGTTCTTAGCTTGGAAGAACAAGGAAGCCCCAGAACAGAGACTCACTGGTCCACTGACCGGTGGTATGACCTCACAGCTGGCATGCCCATGGTCACAAGTTCAACGTTATATCCCAATCTGAGTAATGGCTCACCTGTTATTTTTACTCCTTGGAGACTTACACTGAGGACTTCCACCAGTTTTCCCAGTTCTGCTGGGCCTGAGGTGAGGCTGGTGTTGGCAGTGATCCTGCGCTAATCATTAAATCCTTGCACCATGGTTGAGGATTCTTGTACTATACTTGAGGGTTGCAAAACAAAACAAAACACAACAGTTCACCCAAGTGCCTGCAGTCAATAGGAGTGGATTTTAGAACCTGGACATCCAGGCCTCAGGAACAGTAGAAACTAGAGACTTGTGTTGGGTCCTTGGTAGCTCTACGGACTCTATGCCTCTTCCCTCAAATGCTTTCCCATTTATATAACATAGCTACTCTCCCCCGCCTATGTCTCCTGGCTTCTCTACCAGCTTTGCCACCACCTTTGTGTCGATTACCCATGGCTCCTTCCTTGTAACTTTCATTCTATATGATTCTGCCACGTTTTCTCAGTTTTCTCCAGAGATAGAATCTGATAGAGTCAATTTGTCTTATTGCATCAGCCCAGCTTACTGATTACTTGAACTTGGATCGGCATCATCCCTTAATCCCATCAGCTGTGTCCAGAGGACATAGAGACTGATATAAAAAAAAAACAATGCTGCCCTTCTTGCTTTCAAACAATACTGCAGGGCCATGGTAATCAAAAATAATATTGTGCCATCATGAAAGTAGACATACAGGCCAATGGAACAAATCAGGAGTCGAGAAGTCAGCCTTCTCATGTACAATCAACTAATATTTAACAAGGAAGCCAAGAATACTCAGTGGGAAAAGGATAGTTTCTTCAATAACTAACATTCAGGAAACTGGATAATCACATGCAGAATGAAAGTGTACCTTTATTTTACGTCACTCCCAAAAACGAACTCAAAATGGAGTAAGGACTTAAACATAGGTCCTAAAACATGAAAACTTCTAGAATACTAGAGAGGGAAAGATCCTTGGCCTTGGTCTTGGCAATCAATGATTTTTAAAATATGACACCCAAAGCACCAGCAATAAACGCATAAATAAATAAATAAATAAATAAGTTAGACTGCATCAAACCAGGAAGCTTCTACACAACACAAGAAAGAGTCAACAAAATGGAAAGGTAACCTACAGAATGGGAGAAAATATTTGCAAATCATATATCACATAAGGAGTCAAAATTATCACCTCATACCTGTCAGAATAATCCTCATCAAAAATATAGGAGAAAACAAAAGTTGGCCAGGATGTGGAGAAAAAGGAACCCTTATGCTCTACTGGTAGGAATGTAAATTGGTATAATCACTAGGGAAAATAGTATGGAGATTTCTCAAAAAATAAAAATAGAGCTACCCTATGACTCAGCTATCCCATTTTCTGCATATATCCAAAGGAAATGAAATCAGGATCTCAAAAGAGATACCTGAACATCAAAGAGATGTTCGTTGAAACATTATTCACAATAGCCAAGATAAAGAAATAACCTAAGTGTCCATTTACAGCTGAATGGATGAAGAAAATGTGTGAGATATACGTATATAGAAATTCTGTATACATACATACATAGTAGAATATTATTCAGTCATGAGCAGGAAAAAAAGTCCTTCCATGTGGGACAACAAAGATAGACCCTGAGGGCATTATGCTAAGTGAAGTAAGTCGGACACAGAAAAATAAATGCTGCACTATCTCACTTATATGTAGAATGTAAAAAAGCCAAACTCAGAAACAGAATAGAATGGAAGTTACTAGAGGCTGGGGGAGAGGGAAGATGTTGGTCGAAAGGCATAAACTTACAGTTAAGATGGCTAAGTTCTGCAAATACAATGTACTGCATTGTAACTACAGTTAACAATACTGCATTATATACTCAAAAGTACCTGAGACAGTAGATCTTAAACTTTCTCACCACCAAAAAAAGAAATGGTAATTATGTGAAGTAAAAAAAAGGTATTCACTTTTCCTACTGTGGTAATTATTTCACAATATATAAATTTATTAAATCAACACATTGTATTAAGACATTGGATGTCTTAAACTTACATAATGTTATATGTCAATTGTATCTAAATAAAGCTGGAAAAAAATAAACAAAATAAAAATGAAACAACATTGCTGCCAAAGTATTATCTATTTAGCCCAGATTGGATTCATAGCATGGCTGCTCAGAAAAAAACTGCATTAGTTGTTAAAACTTGTTTACCTCAATTTTCTCATTTACAAATGATGGCAAGGCCACCTTTACCTCTTTCAAAGAGATATTATGATTATAATATGAGATGTGGGTTTTAAAATCACCTAAAAAAGTTAAAAGTCACAAGAACTGTGGTTCTGGTATTATTATACCTAAAATATTTTTATCATCATCACATTAAAGATACAACAATAGAAGTCTACCCTATGGCTACCATACTGAAGGGAAAAGGATAATACCTATGATCTTCGAATATCATCTTTCAGCATCATTTCTCCTTCTTGTTCCTATACCATTTATTATATGTTTATATCTCTATTTTCTCCACTAGACCATTAACTCACCAAATATTTTCTGAGCCGGTCACTATGCTAGGAATCTGATATGCAACACTGGGCAACATAGAGTGGTCTCTGAACCCAAGGATTTTATTGTCCAACCCAAAAGACAGACAACTAAAAATCTGTACCTACAAGCAGTGATAAGCATACAATAGCTTTGTATGTCCAACTTAGTATCCAGCATCTAAGAAAGTATTCACAAGGCCGTGACCATGTGTAACTGCTACCATCGTGCCTCCCAGTAGATAACGGGAGTGTTCACTGAAGGATGAGTGCACTGTAACAAGTTCAACCTTCTGGGACCCATCCAGGAAAAGGATATAGTCTAGTCTGAAACTTAGAGAAGGAATTCCCAGGAAGAGAGTCTTTCTTAGGTTAGAGAAGCCATTATCAAAAAGTCAGTTGCTGAAATATGTGTGAAAGTAAATAGGCACATGCTAAGCACTCAATAAATTTTAGCTGCTATTATTTTTTTTTTTCATTTTTATTGTCTCTGGACTACAAATACACCACTATAATGAAGAATCAAGCCAAGCCTTTAGAGGCTTTTCATAATATATTTTTTTTTTTTTTTTTTTTTTTTTTTTTTTTTTTTAAAGATTTTATTTATTTATTTGACAGAGAGAAATCACAAGTAGGCAGAGAGGCAGGCAGAGAGAGATAGAGAGGAGGAAGCAGGCTCCCTGCTGAGCAGAGAGCCCGATGCGGGACTCGATCCCAGGACCCTGAGATCATGACCTGAGCCGAAGGCAGCGGCTTAACCACTGAGCCACCCAGGCGCCCTTTTCATAATATATTTTAAAAGCTGCAACATAAACTATGTACATAGAGCAAATTATTTGACTCACGTTATAATTGAATCCGGGCTAAAATTAGTTGTCTCCTAGTGGGGGCTTCAAAATCATTTTTATTTCCTTGATTGTCTTTGAAAATGATCCTGTAAACACATGATAGAAACAATAGAACAAAGAGGGAATGATCAAACCAGGTACAGTTTGTGAGAACAATGGCTATTTGTTGTGTTTAAATTTCTAGGAACGTGATACACTCCATAACTGTGGCTTCACTCTCACTGCATTCCATTAAATGTGGGAGATTGTTGGTTGGTTATGCTGAGTGCTTCTTTTCATTATCCTTACAGCACAAATAATAAGTTGATTTTCAAAGTGCAAATGCTTTCTTTTTAATCAAGCTTTTGCCAGAGTGGAACTTAAGTTCAAGAGTTGTTATTACTTTAAAAATCTGTCTTAACAACACAAATCACTATGGTTTCTAAGCACTCTATTGCCTCCAAATCGTGTTAACATGTGCACCCAGAGACTTGGGTGTTGGGCCAAATCTTATAAATCTAAATGAGAAAGAAAACAAAGTTCAATGACTATAGATAGAAAAACAAGTACTGTGAATGAACTGGTTTTAAACACTTTGGGTTATTTTAAATATCATACAGAATAAGGATGTGAAAATATTGTCTACCTACTTGTTCTCAAATTACTAATTCTGAAAAGTACAAAGAATATCTTTATTAGGTACCTGCTCTTATACCAATTTAAAGAAAAAAAATCTTTTACAACAAAAGGATCTTCACATTTGGGAAGATGCCCTATGAGTAAACACTTCTGTTTAATTTATTTGGAAGCATTTAAGGTAACAGTCCAGTCAATTAAATAATAAGCTCAGGGTCCATTACCCAAATTAATGGTAGAATATCTATTGTACTGCTTTTCCCAAAAATTCAAAACATACTACACTGTATTTCATAACTCCATATAATGTTTGACTAACACTGAGAATTTGATTGTTCTAAATCCTGGGATTGTAGGGTTCCTTATGGTATCATCCCCCTATCATTTAAGTCTACTTGCCTTGAAGGTAATGTACAATCACCAGGAAGCCTTTGACGTTAATCTGCCTTGATGATAGAATAGCCTTTTCTCAGCAGATAGAAAAGGATCAAAGAACAGCCCTCGTCTGCAGTCCTCTTTTAAAAAGCAAATAAAACAGGGAGGGATAGCATGAAAGATACAAATTCTCTATAAAAGGACATATTATACATTTATTTGATTTTTTAAATTTACACACACAGAAAGCCATGAATGTTTTTGTATTTATATGTATAAAAACTTCAAACAATAGTGTCACTACTTCCCAGATGCTTTCCCCAAGACAGCTGCTACTCTATTTGGTTTAAAGCATATGGCACACATGTTCATATAGATATGTAATTTTGTATTTCCTTTTTAGGTTAATCGGTGCCTTTATTTATTTTCCTGAAAGTTTCTTCTGGGGCACCTGAGTAGCTCACTAGATTGGGTGTCTGCCTTCAGCTCAGGTCACGATCTCAGGGTCATGGGATGGAGTACTGTATCAGGCTCCCTGCTCAGCAGAGAGTGTACTTCTCCCTCTCCCTCTGCCCCACCCCTGCTTCTACACTCTCTCTCTCAAATAAATAAGTAGAATCTTCAAAGAAAGAAATAAAAGGTAAGTTTCTTTTTTGCCTAAAAATATATCCTGGAGTTTTTCAAATGTCAGTACATGTATATATAGCTACCTGATTCTTTGGAACTGCTACAGACTCGGTATTCTATGAATGTGAGCACCACAGTTTATTCAACTAATTGCCAATTGATGGATTTTGTTCTTACAAATAATGCTGTGGTAAACATACTTCTACTTATTATATCCACATCTGAATACTTCCCTAAGATAGATACCTGAAAGTGGGATTGCTGCCTTGATGATTATACATATTTAAATACTTATGAGCTGCTGCCAAATTTGACCATCCAAAAGGTTATACCAATTTATACATCCAGCAGCAGAGCATAAATAGGACTTCCCAGTTCCCTATACTCTCATGATTATCGAGATTAAAATTTGCCAATGTGTTAGGTGAAAATATCTTACTATTTTTTTTGCATTTTCTTGATTTTTAGTAAGGTTGAGTATCCTTACATATGTTTATGGGGCATTTGTATTCCTTCTTCTGAATTCTGTTATTATTTACTATACATCTTCTGTTAGGATTGCATTTCGCCTTATAAGACAACTCAAAGAATTGGACTTTGAGGGGAAGGATGGTACTTCAATGGGAAAATGAGAAACACTATAGACAAATATATCCTCCATTATTACTGAATATTGTAAACCACAACAATGACTGAGTAGTAATTGAATAGATTTAATGTACTACCATAAGATAATATGAATTCTAGGATTCAGAATGCTGTGTAAGTTTTACTTAATAGTATTTCAGAAAACTTTTGACAGCTTACTTAACTCCTCTGCTGCTTAGTCACCTCATCTGTAAAATGGAGATACTCTTACCTACCTGATAGAGTTGTTTTGGGGATTAAATGAGTTTGATGTATGTGTGTATATGTATATATATATATGTATATATATACATATATATATATATAGTGCTTGGAATAGTGCCTGGCCTAGAGTAATTGCTATACTGATATTAATTATTATTACAATTTCCAGTAGGAATGTTGTGTAAATAACTCATTGTACCTCGTTTTACATGTGTGGATGAATAGAATGTATGTGAAAAATGGTGATATAAAGAGCAACACAAGAATTACTTCAAATATATGTATATATATATGGATATAAATTCTCCATATATATATATATATATATATATATATATATATATATATATATATAGTGATATATATGTAGTGATAATTTCTCATTATGTGAATGGGGAATGGTATGATGAACAATAATTGTGAAATCTCCCAAGAGAAGAACAGGTATCTGAGAAATCTATCTGTTGTTGCCAACCAGTTGTTTTGGTTCTATTTCTCTTCCTGGAGTGCAAGTAGGTGAGTGTGTGAGGGGCAGGAAAGCCAACTAGGGCAGGAAATCCTACCAGAAAACATTCAAAGCAGAGGGTACTAGTAAAACATCCAAGTCAAAATCTTCGAGGGCAACATGAATGTTAGGAGCTCCTCAGACACAATGTGAAGAGCGGGAGGGACTCAGCCCAGTCCCAGAAACAGGACAGAATTTGAGTCAGAATGAGAACAGTCAGGAATCAAAGAACAGGAAGTGAGACAATTGCATCACTCTTGCTTGAACTGTATGACTCACTTTTATGAGTCACTGGGTATTAGGCAGGCTTACACACAAAGGACAAAAAGATTCAATACTGAAATCAAATGGACAATTACCATGATCTAGATTGACTAGACTAAAACGACCATGATCTCGAGTGTGTGTATAGCTGCTTTGTGCCATGGACGTGATATGCAGCAAGTACTCTGAATTCAGGATTCTAAGGACTCTGAATATGACACTAAGGATCTGCTCATCACACTGCAGTCCAGGACTCAAAGACATGGACCGACTGTATATAGGTATCTAACCAATGTGCTTCCAACATTAACTCTACTCCCCATTGATAAATTTGAACATTAAAATGGATTTTTTTAAAGATTTTATTTATTTATTTGACAGATAGAGATCACAGAGAAGCAGGCAGAGAGAGAGAGAGGAAGGGAAACAGGCTCCCTGCTGAGCAGAGAGTCCGATGCGGGGCTCAATCCCAGGACCCTGAGACCATGACCTGAGCCGAAGGCAGAGGCTTATCCCACTGAGCCACCCAGGCACCCCAACATTAAAATGGATTTTAAAGGTGTAAAGAGGCTTCTGTACTAGCAAAACAAAAACAAACAAACAAACAAAAACAATATAAATGAGAGAACAAGAGATTATATTTGCTTTCCTAAACCCCAAAGTTAAAATCATGGTGAATTCTTCCTAAACTAAGACAACTGCAATGAAGACTTTACTTCCATGCCTTCTCTTCAAGATCTTAGTCTCTGCTTTGTATTTGCAGAAAGGTATCTTTCATTTTCTTTTTAAGATTCTGAATATTTAAGGTTAACATATCCTCTATTTCTGGAGACTCATTCTGGTATTAGGACCATTGACTGTTTGACATATTTGTATGTTAGTGAAATTTTGCAGAGATTTTTCAGTGAGGAATTTTAGTGATAGTATTAATTTTGAGTATCACACGTGCTATTATAAAATTATATGCACAGCATAAATTACAACAGCGTCTTGCCCATATTTTGTTTGAGAGGGGAGGGTGAAGTATGAGGGGGTAGTGGGAGGGAGAGCTTGAGGAGGGAAGCAGGTTGTGGAAAAGGCCCTGTATTGTGGTCAAAATCCGTGATTGAGATAAGTATCACCACTTACCAGCTAGACAAATCACTGAGCTTCCTTTCTTATATTTGTAAAATAAATAACTGTGGGGATTAAAAATCTAATATGTGTGAAATTTCTCCATAATAATAATATTAGCTGACACTTTGGAATGCATACCATGTGCCAAGAACTCAGCTAAGTGCATTATATGGATCATTTCATTAAATCCTCACAACAACCCTGTGAGTTAAGAATTAGTTACATCATTTTACAGATGAACAGCTTGGAGAAGTCAAATAACTTGCCCAAAGCTACAGTGCTTGTAAACGTAGTAAGTGGGGTTCAAAATCAGCATTAACTCCAAAATTAAACTTAATCACTGTTTTATATACTACTTCCTTCCATCTTTTATTGGCTCCTAATACACATATCAGCACAAAGTAACTTCCAGCTGTTGTGCCAACTCTGACTCTCAAGAATTCTACGTTTGACAATGATTTTTCTTACTAGACCATTATTGCTCAATAAACCATTGTGCTAAGTGTTTCATCTAAAAATTTCATTTCATTTAATTCTCATAATAATCCTATGTTGTAGAGTTATCCCATTTTACAGAGGAGGAAAAGTTAATCAGACTCTGCAATATCACACAGTTAGGTATATGGGAACCATGATTTGAACCCAAATTCACCTGGCTCCAGGGTCCACTTTCTTAAAGGCAATACTATATAAAGTCCCTTCTTATTCAGGGATAAGTTCTAAAGTCAGTATATAAGGATAAGGCAAGAATCATATTTAATCAAAGCAACCACTAAAAATCCCTTTAATCACAGATCGAGTACCATATGTGGACATATTCTAGACCACAATGGGGACCCATTCATGCAACACCAGAAATTTTTCCTCCAAGACTAGAACAGATTGTTGTTCCTTCAATTGAGCACAGATGAAATAGTTAATGTTTAAGAGGCCATGTTTTTGAAAAGCAAGTGTCTTTAACATAAGAATCATGCCCAGCTCAATAAAGTGTTCTTTTTATAAGTAAATGGGGGGGTGGTGGCAGTGGGGGAGAAGTAAATGGAAACTGAAGCCAACTGACTGAATAGCGAAGTAATGTTTCCCATTTCGTGCTCTCTCCGGGGCATAGCCATTGAATGAAAGGCTCACCTGTACTACTAACTTCTCACTTTTTTTTTTCCTTTTGAACACATGTAATGTGCTGCCACAACTGTGATGTAAGGCTACATCAAGGGTCAGGGGGAAATAGCTTCATCACAAATGATTCATGTAGGTGATAAGAGTGGCAGTTCCTGCTTAAGTATTGGCTAAATCTGAAGCTCACTTTTCCTCTCATCTTCACAGAGTTTATGCTTCTCTTTTGTAATATTTAACACGCTTTTCTTATTTGACTGCAAGTCCCCAAGGGCAGGAATGATGATTGTCCTCCTAATCACTTTATCCCAGAATGGGGATAGGTGGAATAATGGTCCAACTCAAAAAAATGTTGTTGGGTAATGAATGAAGAGACAAATAAATGATTGTGTTCTCTTTAAAATTAGAATTTTGCTGCAATGTCAGAAGAACCCATCTAACTAGAAAAAAAAAAGAAGAACCCATATTATTTTATGGTGTTAACCTTCACTCGGTTTGACCCTCTCATGCAGAAGGCAATCTGTTAGATTTCTGGGACCTCTACCTATCACATGTGCTGAGCACTTTATTACACAAAATGTTGAGTGAGGATAAGAGAATGGACTCAGCAGTCCAATTGCCTGAGTTCATGGGCCCAGGCATTTACCTAACCACTCTAAGCCTCAGTTTCTTCCTCTATAAAATGGGTGAGATAAAAAATTATAACTAACCTTTCTTAAGTATAAATTATAGGACTGGCACTGTTCTAAATGCTTCATACAGTGAAGTTCATTTAACATTCCCAGACCCCCTGCAAGATGACATCTATAAATTTAAGCATCTTATTCTGGTTTTGCGGCCAAGAAGCAGGAAGCCAACCTGGCATTTTACTGGATCATTTCAACTCCAAATGCTGTGTCTGTAGCCTGTGCTGTCACAGTGTGGCCACGCTTAAGGTGGCCAGCCTCAAAAAGCATTAGGCACAGTGTCCAATACATAAATAAGTCTCAATAAGGTCTGATCATTAATAATAAAAATAACAATATAATAATTGCATGCTCTGCATTCAAGAGGGCATAGTAACCACAGGGAATGCTGTGGTCAGGCTTCCCTAATCCCCTATCAAAACAAAGACTTCATTATCCCAGCTACCAGAAATATTGATGGTTGACAACTCATGACCAAGTCCCAAGTCTTTGGGAATGGCCCTCAGATAAATGCACCTAGATTCACACCCTTTCGAGACAGTTTTCTTCCAATATCTGGTTGATGAGACAAGGATGGGGGAGTGGGAGCAAAAGTCCTGTCCCCTTGTCTAAATTTGGAACAACCCTGAGAGACCAGCCCTCTCCAGAGGCTTCCTGTGGGGTCTGCTGAGATTTCTACTCCAACTACATCACCTCCTCCCTCTGCACAATCTTGCTTCCCTCACCCTCTATGGTGCTGTTCCCAAGCACATTCTCCAATAAATTTCTTGCATTCAAATCTTCATGGGAGAGTCTGTTTCCAGAAGAACTGGCCTAAGACAGTAAAAAGACTACACAGTGTCTCACAGCTTCCTGAAGAATCAGGATGCTCTACGAGAGCTTGGTTTCTCAAAGAGAATTGACTCCCAGATCTCTGACAGACCTGGGAGAGCAGTCCTCTCCCATCATGGGCACATTCTTTCTGGAATCCTCTTTCTTTCTTTCTTTCTTTCTTTGTTACATTCCTACCCAAATGCTTTTCCTGATACACACCCTTCTCTACCCACCTATTTCCATATTGAATTTGTCATCGACTTTTTCACTGACAAACTGATAATAAAGGTCTATGAAATTACTTAACAAGGTTGGAGTCAATTTATCAATTATAATAAAAACATTAAAAGTGTCAAAACTAGACTTTCCAAGGAAATATAAAATCGAATCCAATTTAAAATGTCCTGACATTCATCTCTTAATTTTGATGCCTAAATAGGAACACCATCCTCAAAATAATCTTGATTTGACTTAGGCACAAATATTGACTCTTACATTTATATCTTAAAAACTCAAGTTATTAATACAGAGTTGGTGATAATCTTGCAACTTCCCTAAATTGTACTGTAAAAACAGAGTTTCCATCTCAGATTACTCCTTGAGAGAGCCCAAATGAACCTGCAAATTTATATTCTCTGTATTGGCTGGGTTGAGCTTTCCTGACCTGGGCCCAACAGTCTCCAACCTTGATAGATTGTGCAAAGAGTTATGTATAAGTTCACAAATTTAACCAGGAAAAAAAAAAAAAATTGTTCATGAATCTTCAATGCCTGAGCCTAATAACACAATATTTCACTCCTGATTCTTGCAAAAGAATTCTGAGGTTCACTTGCCATACTCCAGTAAGTGAGGGTGTTTCACCTAACAATTGGTCAAGTCTGCCTGGAATATTAACTTTTGAGTGATCTTGGATTGACATTATTCTGAAAAATAAAAAGCCTGTGAATTTTATTTATATCCAAACACTTGCTCATAGGACAATAAAGTAATTTTACACTAATTGGCTAACAGAACATGTGATACACTGGAGTGATACTAACAAAGCAGAAACATAAGAGAAAGAGAATAGCAAACACAAGCTGTCGTTCCAAGACTGCAATCCTCAGAGGAAATGCGGCAGGCATTTGCCCATGAAGAAATGCCCATGGTCTTCCATATGGGGGCATCCCTCAGCCTATTTTTGGTAGTGGTATAAATTAAAATTTGAGGGACACAAGTAACATTTTGCAGAGAGTTTGTTATGGTTGAAGGTGTGTGCACCAGCTCCCCCCAAATTCATATGTTAAAATCCTAACTCCCAAAGGTGATGGTATTAGGAGGAGGAACATTTGGGAGGTGATTAGGTCAAGAGGGTAGAGCTCTCACGAATGGGATTGGTGTCCTTATAAACGAAACCCCATGGGGTTCCTTAGACTCTTCCACCATGTAAAGATACAAGGAAAAATCTGCCGCCCAGAAGAGGGCTCTCACCTAACCAGGAGGCACTCTGATGGCAAACTTCCAGCCTCCAGAACCATGAGAAATAAATTTCTGTTGTATACAAACCACCCAGTCTGTGGTGTTTGGTTCTAGCAGCCTATCGGACTAAGACAGGGTTCTCACATCTCAAGATGACTTCTCTAAGCATCCACAGAAGCTCTCCCCCATAGAAGGAGTACTTGAAGTTTACCCAAAATAAATAACTGTAGCTTTTTTCCCTTTCCTTGTCAGAGAAAGGAAGGGTCACAACCATCTACACGTGACTCAGCGTCTCTTAGAAGGAAGTGAGGCTCATTGAATCTGGAAAGTAGAGGATCCAAAGTTCAGAATTCTACCTCGGCAACTTAGAGAAACCTCTTCTGTCAACATAGTCCAGCAGCCCCAGCTGTGATGACTGCCCATTCCTCCACAGAAGCAGCCATAACTGGCGGTTTTATTTTCACTGGCAGCTCCTTTTATGATTCAGATGTTCCCAGTTTCCTCAGTTAGTTTTTCCAGAGCTACTAAACCATCTTTCCATATTATGTGCAAATTGACAAGGTGTCAGGGAGGTGGGATGTAGTTAACTGACTGTATTCTTTTCAGCTTTTATTATTTTACTGCTAAGGGTAAAGAGGCCCCTGTGTTGGGGATTAACTGTTTACCCAGTTTCTAAATTTTTAAATATACTACATTTTAAGCTCAAGCCCCAATTTGAATAATGACGAAATAAATTGCTTTAGCTTTTTTTTTTTTTCCGGATCCTAGAAAAGTTTACAAAGACACAGCTTAGATGTTGTTTTTAAATAGCACATAACTCTTACCTCCCAGCATTCAGATGCAGAGAAGTAATTCAGAACAAGTGGTTTGAATGAACCTTAGGATATTTATGAATATATAAATTATAAGGAAAATAAAAGAGATCAAAATATGTTTTCTTTTAGTTAAAATTATTTGATGTGCTGCAATGTACATTATCATCATTGAGCATTTTTACCTTAATTTAAATGAGTGTGTTTTTAAAAAATGCATGTTAATCACAAGATTTTAACGTGGAAGAATTATACACTAAGCTTTAAAAAAATCTTCAGAAGCAAACCAAGAAACAACTCTTACCTGTAGAAAACAAACTGCTGCTTACCAGAGGGGAGGTGGGTGGAAGGTTGGTGATGGGGATTAAGGAGTACATTTGTCGTGATGAGCACTGGGTGATGTATGAAATTGTTGAATTACTATATTGTACACCTGAAACTAATATATCAGTGTATGTTGACTACACTGGGCTTAAAATGAAAACTTACTAAAAATAAGCAAATAAAAATTAAAACACCAAAACAAATCTTTAGAAAATCTGATGTCAAGAAGAATGCAAAAACTGAGATGAAAGCTATTAAGTAGGTGACTGCTGAAGTCCTTTCATTTATAAGAGGCTGACATCTAGAAGTTCTTTGTTTGCAGTTGGGTTGAGAATTCCCCTTATCAAATTTAATAAATTTAGATAAATGCATTATGTGTCATTTGCACTCTTCTCTGTTAATTCAAACCGAATACACAGAACATGGTGGGCTTGATTGGATGGTTGGATTTTGACCTATTATTTCACACAAAGAATTTGAGACAACTGGCAAACAAAAACCAAGAAATGCAATAGTGGGATATAAATGCATGTAAAACACAAAATCAAAAAATTAAAATAAAAAAAGCAAAAACAAACAAACAAAATGTCATTATACTTGTTTTACCTGAATCTCCAAGTTGGTACTGAACTTTCTGGTAAAGACAGTGAAAGGGGTAATTAGGACCAATTATATTTCTTGTTTCTAGAAAGGAGGGAATATGATGGTTCTTAAAAGGAAACAAGATTTTTCTATAAATTATTTCTAAAAGAGTTGCTCACCGATAATTTTATGTTAATACAACTAAGATAGAAGAGAAAATCTTCAACTTTATTTCCAGCAAACGCTTTAGCAAATTTTGTTGTAACAAGTAAAATAAAAGACAAGTGCATAATGTGAAGTCTAATTTATTATGTGCAATGCTTCAATTAAAAGGAAATAACTAATGCAATCTGAATGTACAGGTTTAGTGGTGGTTAAATCCAGTTAAGAGGGAGAATAAATTGATCTATGCCTTCCGTTACACTCTATTGAAATGTAAAAAGGCTTTCAAAGACTTTGGAGTTAAGTAATACAGTTTACCTATATACTGAAGCCCTGTATTTTTCATACTGGTGGTGGTGGTGGTGGTGGTTTTTTATGGTATATAGAGTTTGTGTTTTGTCAGTGATAATAGCTAATATTGAGTACTTGCTATGTGCCATTGTGATAACTCAGGAATTCAGAAAGTTTACTCCATCAAAATTTGCACCTTCTTTTCTACTCAGATGTTGGATCTTAGGCTTGATGACTGACCCATTCTTTCCATGCTATACACCACTTGGCTTAACTTTCTCTTTATGAATTTTCCAAAACCACCAGTAACACTTCTCATCACATCCCAACACTTATGCCACTTTAACACAAAGAAATACGTATTAGAACATTTCAACCTAAGATTTGTTCCCAGCTGTGGCTGAGTCTATTTGGCCATAATTGTAAACTCATATGTATATAAGGATTGGCATTTTAAAGAGATTTAAAGAGGTTCTGCTCCCAGCAGCTTCTATCAGGTGCTTTTTTGTCTTGTCTGTTTATGGGTGAAGACTTTTGTTTCAATGTTTTCTACTTTTTTTTTCTCTATGAATCACTTTTATACTCTTTCAGACCAGAGGAAGAGGGTGGGAGGGAGGGCCAAAGCTGAAACCTCTAGTGGCCCCTACCATGCATACCCCCATACATGTGATACATCTATTCTTCTGATTCTTCTGATTGCTAAATAGCAAGTAGAATATGGTTAATACAGCTAGTACCTAATCTGCTGGAAGTAGGAAAGTCTGCCTCCTATTATTGCACATTTATTTGGTATCATGAACAATTTGGGGGAGGTACAAAAGAGTTAAGTTCATATATATATATATATATATATGTATATATATACATATATATATATAAAATTGCAGGAAGGGTGGATCTCAATATCTCCTTGTACAATCGAACCTATTTTCCTTGGTTCAAAGGTTCACTTATTAAAACAAAGACATGAAAGAAATGCAAACAATGCATTTAAGACTATAAATGTCAATGCTATGTGGTGTGTGTGTGTGTGTATGTGTGTGTGTGTGTGTGTCTGCATGTCTGACTGTTGTAAAATTATCAGCACCAAAGATGTTTCTCCAAGCAGTACTTTCATGGGCTCAAGAGAATCTAGAATATATCAATTCATCTGGCTGAAAGGACTTTAAAAAATATTAACTAATCCTTAAGCCTAAAAGACAACATGAGAAAAGATAACATGATGCTTCAAGCTCACTTCAAAGGAGTATCATTTGACTCAGATTTCTATAGATCACAGAAGTCTTTGTTCATGAGGTTCATGATGGAAGCTTTAAATGTCCATTTATTCAGGGCCTTGTCTTCTAAAATCCATGATACAAAGGAGCACCAAGTAGAATTCTACATAATTCCATTCATTAAGATATTCTAGAATGAAAATTGGCACCTGTATATGAAAAACGCTCAGTGTTCCTAATTTTGTATTCCACAATTAGAATGAACGCCATGGAGGTTAAGAGAAGGGGGAAGATTCAGAATTTGTAAAGATTTTCTACAAGAAAAGAAACCAACATCTGTACAATTATATGACCACTGAAGATATTTCACCTTAAAATAATGTCAAATCCTAAAGGAACAGAGAGTAGTCTGTCTAGTCAGTTTATTCTGTAGAGTGTCCGAACTTTAAGTACATGTTTACTGTAAGCATTTAAAATTTTCCATACTACTAACTAGATACTCTGCCAAGCTCCTTGCCTGCATCTTTTCATTTCATCATCACAAAAGCCCTATATGTGCTTTCCCCATTTTATAAATGAAGAAACCAGCATTCAGAATGGTCACAAAAGAGATAAATCAGGAGGCAGACTTCAGTCTGACTGATCAGGAACCTACTATGTTGACAGTCCAAGCTGGCAAACAATCAGATGTCACTTTTCACTATTATAAGACAGAGGATTCACTGAAGGTAAAGAGATTTAGGAATTTGAATTTAGGACATCTGAGTTTAAGTTACGTGATCTTGGTCGGTCACTTAACCGCTGAGGTCTCAATGTCCTCTTCTATAAAAGTGACACAAAATGAAAAAATAGTGTCTGAAAGTTTTTGTATAAATCAATTGAAATAATGCATACTATTTTATCAATAGTATGAAGTTTTGTATAGATCTTATTACTATCATTAATTTCCTGAGGTTTGATCCCTCTCTTCTGATTATCTCTTCAAATCTGCACTGGTATGGGACTCAGGCTCATTAGAATGCTCCAAGTAAAAACTGGAAGTGTTTCTCTATAAATAAAATGTGTGAAATTCAGAGCATAGACACTGCAATGTTTTTTGGCTTTTGTTTTTTGGCTCCTCAGAAATGTACTTGCTTATTTCCTGGCTCCTAAATGTTTCAAATATGAAAGGTAACTGGGTAATTACTTGCTAAATTACTTATAACTTTAATTTGCATATCACTTTTTTACATTGAAGTGTGTAAAAGAGGTGCTGCTAATTTGAAAAAAATGATAACCATTATTTTCTACTAATATTTTTTTATCATCTCCAATGTGTAAATAAAGACTTTACAGACAGAATTGAAATCAAATTGAATGTAGTCCATACTTTTTTTTTCATATTTATAGGTAATTTACCAAATGCTAAAAGTTCCCTATTCATCACTTTTTACTGTCCGAATGAAATAATGTAGAATTAACATGCCATAAAAAACTTAATCATGGCCCCATTGTTTGTTAATTATTTTTGTTGTTTTGCAGATTTCCATAATGTTTCAGCTGTGCTGCAAAATATCTTTCTACCTCTACTTCTTGGTTTTTCTTTCTTTCTTCCTTTTGTTCTTTTTCTCTTCTTTGTTTTCTGGTATTAATTTCTATGAAGGAGATCATTTTATCAGAAAGGATGAACAATTGTGCACCCTTCCATAGATGTCGATAGCTTAATTTTATAATCAGCATAGAAATATTCCTACTCTTTCAGAGCATCAACAGTGTAAGTACTTCCATCTCGGTATTTTAATTTTCCTATGTAATTACATGTGGCTCTTTAATCTCACTGAAGTATATTAGGTAAAGAGTGAGTTTTCTCAGTGTTGATATGCAAGCTTCCAAGAAGCAGTCACTTAATAATAGCATCCCCCACTGCTTTTACACCTATGGACAAGAATTATATTTTGATATATTTTTCCTTCTTGATAATCAGTTATCCTTAAATTGGCCAATTTAAGTTTTTCACCCTCAGAAATGTATATTTGAAAGCTAAATTAAACTTCAGTTATGCAGAAGTGACATTTTGTATAACCCAAGTTGCCATATAGTTGAAGACAATAAAATTTGGAAACCCCTATGGTTACTATGACAAAAACAAAATATATGTTTATATGTCTTTGTATATATGTGTGTGTGTATATACACACACATCTATATGGTTATATATATATATATTTAGGTTTTATTTTATCCTATTAGCCCCACATTATGATTTCTGGCATATGTTGTATTTTCTTTTATCTGTCATTCTTCTGTTGATTCCTTTATGTTTGGTATCCTTACAAAGAACCCGATTGCAATTCAGAAGTATCTTCCATTTCAAGCTTTATTCATCATATCTTCTTTTTTTTTCATCATATCTTCTTAATGCTTTGTTAGAATGACAAAATTCTCCAAAGTTAGTGAGATCCCAAAGCACGGAACTTTTCATTTGTTTCTGCATTCTACACTAACATGTCCCTAACAGAGAGCCATAACATGTGATGTGTCAATAGTTACTAACTTATGAGTATTCCCAGCCTTTATTTAACTCTGGAAACTGAGGAAGATTCTGCCTTGAGGCCCTCAGTCACCTGACAACTGGATTGAGCCTAGTTCTTTTATTTTTTGTTTTTTTTTTTTTTGTTTTTTTCTTTTTTAAATTTAATTTTATTTTTTTTCTGTGTTCCAAAATTCATTGTTTATGCACCATTCCCAGTGCTCCATTGCCCTCCATAATACCTACCACCAGGCTGACCCTACCCCCCAACCCCCCTTCAAAACCTTCAGTTTGTATTTCAGAGTCTATAGTTTCTCATGGTTTATCTCCCACCCAATTTCCCCCAACTCATTTCTCCTCTCCATCTCCCAATATCCTCAATGTTATTCCTTCTGCTCCACAAGTAAGTGAAACCATATGATAACTGACTCTTTCCACTTGACTTATTTCACTCAGCATAATCTCTTCCAGTCCTGTCCATGTTGATACAAAAGTTGGATATTTATCCTTTCTGATGGAGGCATAATATTCCATTGTATATATGGACTATATCTTCTTTATCCACTCATCTGTTGAAGGGCATCTTAGTTCTTTTTCCACAGTTTGGTGACTGTGGCCGTTGCTGCTATGAACATTGGGGTACAGGTGGCCCTTCTTTTCACTACATCTGTATCTTTGGGGGAAACACCCAGTAGTGCATTTGCAGGGTCATAGGGGAGCTCTATTTTTAATTTCGTAAAGAATCTCCACACTGTTTTCCAAAGTGGCTGTACCAACTTGCATTCCCACTAACAGTGTAAGAAGGTTCCCCTTTCTCCACATCCTCTCCAACACTTGTTGTTTACTGTCTTGTTGATTTTGGCCATTCTAACTCATGTAAGGTGGTATCTTAATGTGGTTTTGATTTCACTCTCCCTGATAGCTGATGATGATGAACATTTTTTCATGTGTCTGCTAGCCATTTGTATGTCTTCTTTGGAGAAGTGTCTGTTCATGTTTTCTGCCCATTTTTTGACTTGGTTATCTGTTTTGTGTGTGTTGAGTTTGAGGAGTTCTTTATAGATCTTGGATATCAGCCCTTGGTCTGTAGTGTCATTTGCGAATATCTTCTCCCATTCTGTGGGTTGCCTCTATTTTGTTGACTGTTTCCTTTGCTGTGCAGAAGCTTTTGATCTTGATGAAGTCCCAACAGTTCATTTTCGCTTTTGTTTCCTTTGCCTTTGAAGACATGTCTTGAAAGAAGTTGCTGTGGCTGATGTTGAAGAGGTTACTGCCTATGTTCTCCTTTAGGATTTGATAGATTCCTGCCTCATGTTAAGGCCTTTTATCCATTTAGAGTTTATCTTTGTGTTTGGTGTAAGAGAATGGTCAAGTTTTATTCTTCTACACATAGCTGTCCAATTTTTCAAGCACCATTTACTGAAGAGACTGTCTTTATTCCACTGGATACTTTTTCCTGTTTATCGAAGATTATTTGACCATAGAGTTGAGGGTCCATATCTGGGCTCTTCACTCTGTTCCACTGCTCTATGTGTCTATTTTTGTGCCAGTACCATGCTGTCTTGGTGATCACAGCTTTGTAGTAAAGCTTGAAATCAGGCAACATGATGCCCCCAGTTTTGTTATGCAGAACCAGGAAGAAAGCTAGAGGCTGAGAAAAGACTGGGAGAAAACAGGCTAATACTGAGGAAATCTTCAAACAAGGATAGGCTGGCAGATTTTAGGGACAATTTAGGATGAAAGAAATGTGAAAGCACTTTCAGTCTAGAAAGAAAATGGATGGGAAAGATGAAAATTTTAAAATATTACTATTTATGTAATAGTATGTATGTAGATCTCTTCATGCTATTTGAAAAACACAAGTAAATTATTTGCTATTTTAAGATGACTTTGTGACAGGATGTGAGCATTTTAACCTTTATACCATTTATACCAGGCACTGTGTGAATACATGGAATGTTTTTTTCATAAGTACATGCTGAGTATATTCAATTTCAAGATGGTTGAAGGTCTTTATTGTGTTGGGTCACGCAAAGAGTGTGAATCTTCACTATGCAAGGACATAGAAGTAAATGTAAGTGCTTAGACTGAATATAAAGTTTCCCGGAATATACTATGGAGACATTTGAGGTTTTTTTTCTTAACCCGTAAATCTCTGCCTTATCTTCGGAATATTTCTCCTAAAAGTGAACAAGATACATCTAATTAAATTTTTTCCCACAGATTTATACATGTGTCTCAATCACTTTGCTGCAAAATGGATACCAAGGAAACCTTAGCAACATAAAATACAAGATTTATTTGTCACTCACCAGAATATAGTTTACTGGGGCTCAGCTGATCAAAGCTGAGGTCAGTTGGACTCAGCTACCACCTGCAGTTGGGTCCAGGTCTGTTTTACAAACCTCTCATGGTCCTTGAACCAGCAGCCATTCAAAGAACGTTCTTTAGTGGATGAAAGGTAGGAACTCAAGAAAAGAAGCTAGAAAGAAAGAAAGGGAGAGGGAGAGAGAGAGAACAAGCTCAACTGTGCAAGCACCTTGCAAGCCTTCATTTACATCATGCCCACTGAAAATCCCATTGATCAAAGCAGTGATTTAGTCAAGCCCCAAGTCAAAGACTAGGTAAATACATGCTACCCTAGCATGAGATCATAGTACTACTACAGGGGAATGCAGAATTGAGATGGATTTAACTTATACATATTGCTAAATTATATTTTTGTTATACATATATTACATTTTACATCATATCATATGCAAATACAAAACTAAAGCCTTTTCTGCTACACTCATACTCTACCATATTTTTCTGATCTGGTGAAAAATAGTCAAAGATTGTGTTGGCTAGTTTCATTTCATTAAGCCATATCCCTCAACTAGGAAGCAAAGAAGACTCACTGGTATGAGCAGAATCAGAATGAAATAATGCCCAGGTAACCTACAGACATTGTAGTCACTTGAAAACTGTGGATGCCAAAGCAAACAAACAATAGGGAATCTCCCCTAGCCACCCCACCCACACACACACAGATGCCCGCACGACGAACTGTGGATCCTGCCAGGAAGAGGTTCCTAGCCACTCACTTCTGGAATGAAGATTATGTATTTTGGGACGGGGGAAGATACCAGTTTAAAAAAAAAATCCATAATAGAAAATTTAAACCTCATGATAGAGAGGCTGATAAACCAGGAAAATCACAGCTTGATTTAGAAAGCAGCAGGGAGCTAGTAGGGAGGCTTAAAGAGGAAGATTGAATAGCTAGTACAATGGAAAAGAAGATTGCTTTTGCTGAAGACCATTTCGAAACTCCACAGAAACATGACTGTGCCGCCAACCGGAGGAAGAACTTCAGGAAAGAGCCATACCAAGATGGGAGGAAACTCTATATCTCCCAGTTAAAAAATAGGAATGAGGATTAAGACAGATATGGTGAATAGAAACAAATGGGCTGCAAGTGTTTTCATTATCAGAAAAGCTCAGCCCTTACCTTAACAGCATCAAATGTCAGAACTAAACAGGGGTCTTTTTGCCTGAGCACATCAGAGAAGAAACACCAGCCTCCACGCCACCAGCTCCACAAGATGCAGTCATTGTAGTAGATGTGGTCTCCCCACTTTGATGGCTATAGGAGAAATGAGGGTGTAGTTCTGTGCCTGCCTTAAGCTGTGGAACTGTGAGCTATCATTTATTGACTCTCTGCCTCAGGCATCAGCTATTCATTACTGATTTAAAACTAGATAAATATATTAATATGTCTACTCTCTTTGACATGAGAGAGAATGAAAAAAATTCTGCGGGAAAGCATAAAGGTCTTCAGAGAGGTGTCATCCCATTCCAGACTATAGTACTTACCGTTTTCAACCTGCCTCATCTTAATCATTAGACGAGCATTCTTGATGGATGAAATGTTTTCCCATTGAGTTCTTTGTAGAGTTCCATGTGATCACAAGCTAATCATTGCTGCTCTGCCTCAGTCTTGCTCAGTTTACTTTCCCTGCAGTGATAGTACTATTGGAGGTAGGGGCCAACTGAATTTTTTTTTTAAAGCATTATGTATTTACTTGAGAGAGAGAGAGAGAGAGAAGGCACATGTGTGCACGTGAGTGGGTGGGAGGGGCAATAGAGGAGGGAGAGAATCCTCAAGCAGACTCCCCGTTGAGCACAGTGCCCCATGCAAGGCTCGATCCCATGATCCTGAGATCATGACTTGAGTTGAAATCAAGAGACAGGTGCTTAACCCACTGAGCCACCCAGGCACCTCCAAATGATTTTTCTAACCCAGTGATGGCATACCAAAAGAAAAGGGACAGTGTATTTTTGAGGGGATTTCAAATTCTGGAAGAGGTCATTTCTATTTTGGTAACAACTTCTAGATGACTAACCCTTATTTCAAAGAGAGGTGCAGTTCTCAGAAGGTTCTCCTTCAGCATAATCATGAGTTTATTTTTTTTTTCCTGTCTGCATCAATGGTAGCACCTAGAAATGGCATGGAGAAAAACTCTGCTCAGCAGAAGTTCACACATGAAAATATGACATATATATCCAAACCCATCTTTGAGTGATCTAGCTTATATCACCCAAACTCTTCAATATTTTGATCAAGATAGAAGTCTTCGGGTACCTGGTGGCTCAGTCATTGAGCTTCTGCCTTGGGCTTGGGTCATGATCCCAGGGTTCTGAGATTGAGCCCTACATTGGGCTCCCTGCTTGGCAGGAAGCCTGCTACTTCCTCTCCCCTTCCCCTACCTATGTTCCCTCTCTTGTTGTGTCTCTGTCAAATAAATAAAATCTTTCAAAAACTGTATTAAAATGTTTAGAGTTGGTATTTACATACTCTGACAGTGGTAATCAAGTAACTTTATGATTATGTTTATCCCCGTACATTAGTGGTTCTAGTGCCAGTCAGGCTTGACTATCATGTTTCCATTCAAACTCGGAAGTGGAAATGAAAAGAGTTTGGACTTTGGATTCAGAGGATCAAATCTGTTTTTCTTCCCTATTCTTAGCAAATGACTCAACCTCACCAAGCATGAGTTTCATCATCTATAAAATAAGGATAACACAGTCTATCGAATCATAAAATTAAAAGATCATGCATGTAAACTGTCCCACATGTAGAAGTCATTCAAGATAATAAGGTCTAGAATGATAAAGATTTCATATTTCTTGTCTTCTAATGAAAAAAAAAAATCCCTTCCTTAGAACCTCCTTCTAAAGGAACAAAAATTGTTTTTCTTAAAAAAATTAAAAAATGCTTTTCCGGATGTAAGGCATGAGAACCATGAAGGCAAATAGCCTTTGCAAAAGTTCCCAATTCTTTGGCTACAGCTCTAAAATTTGTGCTACAAACTGGGCACCAAAAAAAGTCCTTTAAAAATGTTGTGGTCTGTGATGGGCCAAGTTTTATTCCAAAACTCATTTGGATAAACACTAAATTGGAATGATGATTACCAAAGGGGAAAAAAAGAGAGCGAGAGAGAGAGAGACTGAGGGAGACTGCCACATTGGCCTTTCCAAGTCCTATCTGAGTTTCCTGTAGTGTGTGGTTTAGGAGAAGAATTAGGAAATCCAAACACTCAGCCAATAATCCTGGTAGATGTTGAAAAGGCCACGCACTTGTCACAACTGATAACATACTCCCCTGACAATAACTAGACCCAGGACACCACAGTGTTCTTTCTCAGCTGAAAGGCAAACAAGTATTGGTAGTTCCTAATTTGTTGATAGGTAATAGTCTTGGCCTGAATTTGGTTTCCTGGGTGTAGATCATATGGTGCAAAGTAGGAAACATTTCCCTTTATATTTTCCAGTGTCACAGCAAAGACTGAGCATTATTTGAAATAGGTAAGACATCTCATTTTTTTTTTTAAAGATTTTATTTATTTATCAGAGAGAGATGGGGGGAGAGATAAAGCACAGGCAGACAGAATGGCAGGCAGAGGCAGAGGGAGAAGCAGGCTCCCTGCCAAGCAAGGAGCCCGATGTGGGACTCGATCCCAGGAGTCTGGAATCATGACCTGAGCCGAAGGCAGCTGCTTAACCAACTGAGCCACCCAGGCGTCCCAAGACATCTCATTTTTTTTGCTTCCCTTTCTTTGCACCATTTTCCAAGCTCCCAATGCTCCTTTTCCCTTATTCCAGTCCCTTGGGTTGCCTAAAATTCCTTTGGTGAAATTCTACCTAGTCCTTTCTTACGTCCCTAAATCCCCTTATAAGGCAAAATGAATGCCTTCCCCCATCAAAAAGAAATTCCCAACAGGATATTCATTTTATAATAATCAGGATTAAATAATTTATCCGAATAATCCCATAATCACAAAAGTTACTTGTATTTTTTGAAGAGAATGACTAGTGACAAAATTAATGCCTAATAAGTAGACTATCAGAACAGTGTTACAAGGTATCAAGAGAATATAGGCTTTTTTTTAATTGGGGGAATAAAAAAGGATCATTAGGCTTTAGATAGATTGGCCCTTAGGGTCTGCTCCTCAAAATTGACCTGATTTTTCTGTGATTCATTTTATCCTCAAATTCTGCTACCACCGCTTCTCTACCAACTCCACATATTTTTTAAAATGTTTATTATTTAAGTATAGTTAATATACAATGTTCTATTAGCTTAAGGAGCACAACACGATGATTCCACAATTCTATATGTTACACAGTGTTCACCACAAGGGTAATTACCATCTGTCACCACACAATGTTATTATGGTATTATTGACTATATTCCCTATGCTGTACTTTTCATCTCCGTGACTTATTTATTTTGTAACTGGAAGTTTGTGCCTCTTCGTCCCCTTCACCTACTTCACTCATCGCCCCTCCAACCTCCTGCCTTGTGACAACCACCACTTTGTTCTCTATATTTATGATTATGATTCTGTTTCTGTTTTTTCTTTGTTTGTTTCTTTGTTTTGTTTGCTTGTTTTTACCCAGGAGGATTCCCATAACAACAGGGTCTCTGGCAATAGAGACAAGAATTGATGTGGGAGAGGGCACAATTTGGGCTTAGGGAATTATTAGGCAGAGGTGAGCATTTTTTTCATCTGAATATTGATGAAAACAGCAACAACAACCACCTCCATCGCTAATATCGCATAAAAGGCTGACCCGGAGATAGGAACATGGCATTTAATATTCTTGCCCATCTACACAAACAAAGCTAAATATGGGTAGAACTTGAAATCCGTCAGGCAAAAAAGGAAGGAAGAAGGTAATTTCCCAAGCCCTTATAAATATGTGACTGAACCGAAAGGCCTACAGAAAGCCTCCCACTCCCATGGAACTTGAAAAGGGTTCACAGGAGTCCACACACTGCCGTGTAGACAACTGCCAAGAGCTGTCACCACAACCCCAGTACAAAGAAGAAATCTGTGCTTCGGGAGGTTAAATGTTGCACCCATAGGGAAACGGTGCTGAAAATAGAATCCAAGTTTCTGACTCCCACAGCATCCTTCGTGGCAGCCTTTCCTGGGCTACCTCCAGAATATCTCAGCTTTTAGTTTACTGGTTACTGGTACCAGAAAGCACAGATGTGCACAAAGGCACATTTTAAATTGTGAGCATTTGGATTTGTTTTTGTTTATTTGACTCTCCAACATGGGTTCTTAGATCAGTAGTTCTCATTTAGAATTTGGTAATAAAAAGAGCTTCATCTTCTCTGGGTGAGCCAATTTTGAGATTTGGCTGATTCTTGCTACCAAGAATGCATCTGGGATGAACTTAGAATCTCAAATTCATGCTGCCACTCACTATGCAATGACTTTGGGCAAATAACTCAACTTTTCTCAAATATAATATCCTAGCCTATAGAATGGGAATAATTAACACTAATCTGATAAAGTGGTTTTATGATTTGACATAAATGTCCTCTCTCCCATGGATAATTGCCAACAGCCTCATATCTGGTCTCCTGACTCCTACCCTTGCCTACCTTTCATCTATTATCAATAGAGCAGCTAGAGTAGTCCTGTCAAAACATAAATCCCGTCACTCTTCTGCTTAACACCTGCCCCCATACCTTCTCATTCCCTTCAGAGTAGAAACCAAAATTCTTCATTGGCTTATATTATCTGTCATCTCCTCATTGCTTCTCTGGCTTGACCTGTCACTGCACTTACCCTAGAGCATTTTGCTCCAGCAACCCTCGACCCCTCACTATTTTATTTTAAGATTTTTATTTATTTATTTGAGAGAGATTGAGAGCGAGAGAGATCACAGAGTGAGAGGGGAGGGGGAGAAGCAGATTTGCCACTGAGCAGAGAGCCCTAAAAGAGGCTCAATCCCAGGACCCTGAGATTATGACCTGAGCAAAAGGCAGACACTTAACCTACTGAGCCACCCACGTACCCTTGGACCCCTCACTATTCCTCAAATATGCCAGAAACACCCTGCCTCAGGGCCTTTGCACTTGCTGTTTCCTCTACTTGGAAATTCTTGTCTTGAATGTTTATATAATTACCCCCTCACCTCTGTTTAACTCTTTATTGAAAAGTTTTCTCAGTTTACGCTGGCTCTGCTATCTAAAATCAACCTACCCTCCTAATGCTTCCCCTTTGCTGATCTACTTTTTTTCTTAGCATCAACTAATATCTCCTACATTTACTTCTTTGTATGCTTTATTGTCTTTCTCTCCCACTGGAATGTAAGCTCAATGTCAACATTTTGTTCACTCATTAAATATGTGGTTTGTGGAGGGAAAAACTCTCAACTTCTCTGATCTGGAATTTATCTATCCTCAGGACAGTTCTGCGGCAATGCCTGGCATAGAATAGGAGCTTAATAAATGGTTGTTGAACTGATGACTGAATCTAAAAGAGCTCTCAACATTATGTCCATTGAAACATGGAAAAGGAGGAGAAGAAGGAAGGGAAAAGAGAAAGGGAGATAAGAGAAAAGGAGAGAAAAGAATCATGTCAGAGACACTCAGATGACAGTGATATGGATAAACAGAACCTATCAGCAAAAGAAAATGGAAAGGGAGACAGTAGATCATCATCAAAAAACCCAGGAAAGAAACAAAAGATGAAGTACAGGAAGGAAGGGCTGTTCGGCACTGTGAACACTCAGTATTTGCAAGAGTTAGCTATGGTTTTACCATGAGCTGGTGGAGCACGATCCTTAGAACCTTGGGAATCATCCCCTCCTGTGAACAGGCAGTTCAGCTGGTCCCTCAAGGTGGTCATGGACTTGAGAGGCCTAAAGAATGTAGGATCAAATTAACCCACAGACCCATCTATTCTTTGTCACCATCTATTTTATTGAGAACCTGATTTGAACATGTATGTAATGCCAGGTACTAAGATAACCACTCTAGGGCCCGGTCATCGTCTGGAATGTCACACTCCTTAATGCACACAGACACACACACACACACACAGAAGCATATCTTCTTATTATACAATTAACAGATTCCCAGTTTTCCTGCAATGCAAGGACCACGAAATTCTATACTTTTCTTATTCAGTCCCCAATCAGTGGAATCCTCTGAAGCCTGCAAGAATTTCCAGCATCCATGCTTGGTGTGCTCTCTAGGGTCTCAGGAGGGACCCCTTCCCTTGCGGTTTATCCTTTATTATGATTTTCACTCCTTTTCTTTTCTGGCACCCCAGGCTTGCAGCAGCTATTCTGGTTGTCAGAAAAGTTTTGTTCTGAGATGCCTTTAAAGGTCTGTTTTGAGGAAAACAGCATTCACTTTGCAACCTTCTTGAGAATTTTATTTAGAGAGCTTCTTCATCCCGAAGATTTAAAGCATGATGAAAACTTTAGCTCATGAATCAAAACAGCCCTCCAGAGTTAAAAGCTAGCTGTATTTGCATAACAATTTAGCTGCTCCAAACAGCAGGGCAAGGTCAGGTGAAATAAATCGCCAAGGTCACGGTTCTCTTGAAGTGGTACTGAAATTCAGAACAGCAGGTCCCCAGTCTTGCTTACCCCAAGGATGTGTCTCTAATCTCCTTCTAAAGGATACCAAGGTATAAAATAAATCTATTGCACGCGTGGAAACCACAGGCCTGCCCTTAACCCTCTCTTTGGCTTCTAATTTCAGATTCAGGTCCTGGAGGAAGAGACCAAATCCTAAACCACTGACTTCACTGCATTACCATACAAATGAAAGAACTTACTAGAAATAGTGATCTGGAGGGCTCTCGGTCTAAACTAGAAACTGCTGTTGACCGTGCTTGAAACTCCAAAAGTATTTTGAAGCTCTTTAATTTCTTGGTCAAATAATTGCTTCAAATTCACTTATCTACTTCCGAGAATCTAAAGACATGAGGAATCCTTAAAAACCGCAAAGGCCCACGTGCCCGAGAGAAGGAAGCCGAGATGAAATGTGTAAGTGACTCTGGCTTTGGTGCCCTTAGCGAGAAAAACCTTTAAAGCGCCACATGGAAAAGAAGCTCCTTACTCGTTCAAGTCCCCAGTTTCTTAGAACCCAGCCCGGCGAAGCACTGGATTTCAGATTCCTCAGGTACATCCGCATTCGGAATTCTCTGCGGCTCAGCGTCCTCGCCCTCGCCCTCGCGGGTCTCCCGGAATTTCGCAAACCAAGCCCCGGCGCCTTTGGGGAGCCGACTTTCCAGGGGCGCGGGAAGCGCCACCCGGGAATCTCACCATCAGTGGGCGTTTAGCGCAGCCAAGCGACAGGCTGGCGCCAGGGCTCAGCAACAGGGAGGCGCCGGCTGAGGCGGGGAGAACTTTGCGCTCCGAGCAGAACCACCCTTTGCTGGCCAGTCGCGTCGCTCCTCCGAGGAAGCAGGCGGCGGCGGCGACTGGGCGGAAAGAGGAGCGAAGCAAGGAAAAGAGGAAGTAGCGAGACAGGAAGAAAGATGAAGCCAGTGCCGGGGGGGCCCGCCAGAGGGTGGCGGACGGTGGAGCAAGGAGGATTTGGCTTCTTTTTCGCACTCTGGGCGTGAACGCTGCCTCCTGCGCGACCCCAAGGAAATAAGTGGGTCTCGCCTGGGCAGAAAAGGAAAAGAAAAGAATCCAAGTGAGCGCGTTGCCTCCTGGGTCGCGTTGCCCCCCTAGGAACTCCGGTGGCTTTCCAGCCCAGCCGCGGGACCGGACGCAGTGCCCCAGCCGCCCTGCAGATGGGGAGAGCAGGGAACCGGCGCCCAAGCCGCGGGTGACCGGCGCCGGCCCGCCCGCCTGCACGCCTCCGCGCAGGGACCGGGCGGGCGGAGGATGCGAGGCGGAGGGACCCGGGTGCGCTAGGCTCCAACTTGGATGGCCCGGAGACCGCTTCGGCTCCTGGGAGCGCTCCGCAGCGTAGAGTGAGCTGCCCGCGGGACCTGGGGGCGGAGACCTTAGGCAGCGGCTGGAGGGGGGGCGAGCCGGGCGCAGGAGGGGGCGCGCTTTCTCCCTGCGGGTCTCAGTAATGAGGAGATTGAGTTTGTGGTGGCTGCTGAGCAGGGTCTGTCTGCTGCTGCCGCCGCCCTGCGCTCTGGTGCTGGCCGGGGTGCCCCGCTCCTCCTCGCACCCGCAGCCCTGCCAGATCCTCAAGCGCATCGGGCACGCGGTGAGGGTGGGCGCGGTGCACTTGCAGCCCTGGACCACGGCCCCCCGCGTCGCCAGCCGCGCTCCGGACGGCAGCCGGGCGGGCGCCCAGAGGGATGAGCCCGAACCAGGGACTTGGCGACCCCCGGCGCCCTCGCCGGGCGCACGTTGGTTGGGGAGCGCCCTGCATGGCCGGGGCCCGCCGCGCGCCCGGAAGCCCGGGGAGGGCGCCGGGGCCGAGACCCTGTGGCCTCGGGACGCCCTCCTCTTCGCCGTGGACAACCTGAACCGCGTGGAAGGTCTGCTGCCCTACAACCTGTCTTTGGAAGTCGTGATGGCCATCGAGGCGGGCCTGGGCGATCTGCCGCTCCTGCCCTTCTCCTCCCCAAGCTCGCCGTGGAGCAGTGACCCTTTCTCCTTTCTGCAGAGCGTGTGCCACACCGTGGTGGTGCAAGGGGTGTCGGCGCTGCTCGCCTTCCCCCAGAGCCAGGGTGAGATGATGGAGCTCGACTTGGTCAGCTCCGTCCTCCACATTCCGGTGATCAGCATCGTGCGCCACGAGTTTCCGCGGGAGAGTCAGGTGAGAAGAGTGGGGCGCCGCTTGGGGGCCGGGACCTTTATGGAGGGGAGGAGGGGAGAAAGAGGAAGGCTGAAGTCTGGAGGGACTTGGGGCTTTACAACTTTGATTACTGTTTAAGGATCGGACCATGTCCATGGATGGTTGTTTGAAGAGCCTCAGTAAAAGTTAAATAAGACAGTGTAAGTGCGGACAGAAACAAGAGGTAGGGGTAGCAGATAAAGAAAGGAAGTGGGGGAAAATAAGCGGGAAAAAAAAAAAAAAAACCCTCATGTTTTGACGAGCTGGGAAAACCTAGTGGATGCTGGACGGAAGTAGAAGTCAAAGTTCAGGAGCGTGGAGAGCAATCTTTTTTCTAAAGATGAGCTCGGGGGATGGGGATGTGAGATTCCTGACGAAGCTAGAGTCTTTCAACTCCCGAGAGGAATTGAACATGAGGCAAGAAGAGCTGCATCTGCTCTGACTTCTTTAGAAGGTGTGCCTGAGGCTTGGGCGGTGGTGTACGGAGAAAAAAATCCCTCTGAATTCCTATGAGTAAACAGGGAATCTGCAATAGTACGGAAGCCATAGGTAAAGAAGGGCGGTTAATTACCCTTGGGCATTGACATGCATTAGAATTAATATCTGGTAGCGAAAAAATCGATGGGAGGACTCATTTGGGGTTGGGTTTTTTTTTGGTCCCTACCTACTATCTGCGTGATGTGGGCTCAGAGACTGGCTGTATGCAGTAGCTGTGTTCAGCCCATTTCTGTCTCAATGATTTAGGACTAAAAACAGAAGAATCCAATGCTTTTGTTTATATAGGTTAAAAAATTGAATGTATTTTCAATAAAATAAGCTATTTGTGAACTTACTATTGACAATAATGTACATATTTAAAGAGAGGGCGGGATCCTCTCAACAATGGGAGTTTAATGCATTTTGTGCATTTTTTAAATCAAAATATCAGGCTTCATTAAGCCTGGCACAAATATTTATGACACAAATAGGTAATCTGTGTTGGCCCCATGGTAAAGATTGAGGAACTAAGGAAAGTTTTGGTCAGTGTACTAATAAGAGTCCAGACACTGGAGAATTTCTAACTCTACATATCATTTCGCTATCCCTTTAGCAGGAAAAAAAAAAATCTAATCTCTTTTCTTCCACTTTTGATATATATACATAGATCAAAGCTAAAATGAGTAAGGCCAAATACAAGTGAAAAGTTTGATAGAATCTATGCATAAAATATCGCGAGAGTACCAACGATTTCTTTTTCTAGAAAAATGAATCTTACACTTTGAATCTTAGGAAGGCTGGACACCCGCTACTTTCAGCAGTTGCCCAGAAGATTGCAATTTAATGCTGAACTATAGAGATTTGATCTGCAGAGTGCAGGCTAATTAACTTTTATCTAAAACATTTCCGTCACCTGAATCTGAATGACTGTAGGCAGCAGATGGGAAGGCAGGGAAAACACAGGTGCACAATGCTGCCAATGGTCAAAGTGTTATAAACATGAAATTGCATCCATAGGGTGCATCATTATTAATATATATGCAGAATCAGATTGAACAAAATGCAAGAGTCAGCATCACGTGCTTCTCATCATTGCTTCTCTATTACCTAATACTTCATAAGTTGCCAATAGTGTTCACAGTCTCCAGACTCCTTTCCATTTGTAGATTGTTTGGCAGGTCTTAAATAGCAAGAATTTCCCCCAAATTAGTGTGCCTTAGAAAGGAAATTGTGTTCCATGATGGATTTGTGCAGTATCCAACACATTACAACTAGGGGACCAGAGAAACCGTGAAGCAGCGTCTAGAATCAGACAACTTCACAGCTTTACGACCACTGTGGGAACAGTCTTCCGGCGACAACCCTTACAAGTTGCCAATAAAATGAACACGCCGCCAAGCACATCTACTTCTGTACTTCAATTCAGAAATGTATTTTAAATCACTGTTGTCACTGTTATTTTCATGACACACATCTTGAAAGGGAGAGATTATTATATTAACTCAGTTCTTGTTTGCCCAACTGACATGGTCTCTCATTTATCTTTGTATTTTAAATTCCAACATATCAAACTTTTTACTTTTAGTATATCATTTACATGTCATTCTGTAAGGTTGTATATTAAGAATGTCCAACTCAATGTCAAGTCACCATAATATATAATTTTAGGATATGACCATAATCTGCTTTCAGCAAAAATAATAACTGATCTTTCCCTTGTGTCTGCTAAAAAGCAGACCTTTCTCCCATACCCTGATGTGATTTAAAAAAAAAAAAAAAAACCTTTCAAAATATAAAAGAATGTCAGAGTCATTTTATACATTAAATAAAAGTGGTTTAATTTAGCCACTGTTCTCATTGGATTCTACAGCCCAGTGACCCAATACATTGATTGGGTCAGTGCCTGAAAAAGGGATTCCAGAGGAAAGTGGACTTGTCCACACAAAGAAGTGAAATAAAATTGTATCTCTTATTCAGAAAAATCAAAATTGCTTGGGGCAGTAGTAACAACAGTGTTTTCTCTCACTTTCTTTTGGGCGATTTATTTCCTTCATCTGAAACTTTTAATTATTAAATAGTGGTTTTGATAGTGTTCTGCCATAGCTTGTGAATGGAAAGAGATACGAATGAAATGATCAAAACCCTGAGGAAAGCATTATAGTTTTATTTCACTAAGCTATTTATTGGAAACAAAGACATAAGGCCATCAGTTTGTAAGGTAGTAAACTACCCACTTTCAGAAATCATATATAAATCATATATAATAAAAAATTCAGAAATCATACATAATAAAAGTTCATTCAACATTACCACATAGGAGAGGATCAAAGCACCTTTCCATCTAAAAAATTCTGACTTGACTTTACACTCAAACCTCCACTTGAGGCTAACTCATTCTATTAAAATGATAATTTCTTACTTCTAAGTTCTGTTCCCACGACCTTCAAGTAATGATGCTGCATATGGATCCAGTTACATTTAAGTTATATTAAGTTCTTATAATTGTTCTTTCTCTTCCATCTCATACTACCTTCTCTTCTAGGGATTTTGTATAGTTTCTCCAAAGTTAACTCCTTGAAATTTACCTGCTCAGTTAGTGACAGATACAGGTTTCTTTCTAAAATGTGCATTTCAAGTTAATTCCATATTGGTGCCCTTAAGCAGAGTTAATGGAGTAATATAATTAGCTTAGATCCAAACCCAGGTGATCAAAAACGGACTCAGGGCCACTCCCTGGGTGGCACAGTTGGTTGAGCAGTGGACTCTTGATTCCGGCTCAGGTCTTGATCTTAGGGTCCTGAGGTTGAGTCACACTTGGGCTCCCCGCTCACCGGGGAGTCTGCTTCTCTACTTCTCCATCTCCCTCTACCCCTCCTGCTACTCATGCATGCGCGCACGCACGCACACACACACACACACACACACACTCTCTCTCTCTCTCTCTCCCCCTCCTCTCTCCCTTTTTTTCAAATAAATAAATATTTTAAAAAATAAAAAACAAAAAGTGACTGTATTACATTTTTTTTGTTCTGTTGGTTTTTTAAAAAAATGTGTATTACTGTTTTTAACTTCAGTTGAACGTATCAACCACAGTTCGCCAAACTCATGAGCCGTGTATGCTAATTAATATGTTTATTCCCATGGAAACACAGTGTTCTTAGATGGTCCCTTTTCTCTGACAACACAGTACTAAATACCCGAGCCTATTTATTAGTTTGGCTGTTTATTAGCCCAGTGCCACTTCTGATACAGGGACCACAACAGCAATCCCACTAAGGAACAGGTTCCCCCCACTATCTGAAAGTAAAGCAGTCCTATAAAATCTTTCATAAGCCGAAGTAGCAGAAAGTAAAGTGTATTCTCCGCTTTCCGAAAGTTTGTGTAATACCAATTCACGTTGAGGAAAGACTTACATTAGCACCTGCTTTCCCTAATGGGAAAAGTTCAGAAGGGGATTTTCGTTCTTATGAAAGCAAAGTGGAATAATGTGGAGGTTCAGAAAGTTGGGGAAGCTGGTAGTGCCGCTTTAGCCAAGCTTTCGCCCGCAATCGTGGTCCCGGAAGTAGATGATTTCTCCTCCCCTGACGTAGGGTCAAAGGTCAGTAGTAGCTTCTGGTAGCGTCAAAGGTCGGCAGTAGCTTCCCGCCGGATCAGAATGCGCTCGGCTTTCTCCTCACTTCATTTTATCACATAGGTGTTTTCACCAGAGGAAGGTGAGTGCTGTCAATAAGATATTTTGGTAAACGGACCATATTCACATAATTTTTATTACAATAGATTGTTATATTGTTTTATTTGGTTATTATTGTTGTTAATCTCTTACTGTCCCTAATTTATAAATTAAACTTCATCGTATGTGTGTATAGGAAAAACACAGTATTTATAGTATAGGTACTATTCATGATTTCAGGCATTCACTGTGGGTCTTGGAATGTGTCCCCCACGGATAAGGGGGGACTAATGTCTTAGGTCCGTCGTTAGGGGACAAGTAAAGGACATTTATTTTTAAAAGATCTACTCTCAACTGTATTGGTTTTCCTTGACTTGCTCCGTACAAAACACTGCTTTCTGTCCTCTGGGGGAAATATATTTTTCTGTTAATTCATGATGAATGGCTGATAGTAGCACCTAATTGTTGCTGACCTGAAGATAAATGATTTCAAATTAAATGTCAAGTGATACAAAACTTTTCTTAGAAGTGATCTTTTACAGTCTCCTTTTGAGGTACAGAGATGGGATTAATTTGTAAGTTTTTTTTTTTTTTTTAATTTGGGGATTTTTTTGTTTTGTTTTTATAATACTTAAATTTTTTCCCCAGGGGCGCCTGGGTGGCTCAGTGGGTTAAGCCGCTGCCTTCGGCTCAGGTCATGATCTCAGGGTCCTGGGATCGCCTCTCTCTCTCTCTCTCTCTCTCTGCCTGCCTCTCTGCCTACTTGTGATCTCTGTCTGTCAAATAAAATAAATTAAAAAATCTAAAAAAAAAAAAAAAATTTTTTTTCCCCAAATCAGAAGAGGTTAGCAGATACATTCACTGGGCAATTAATCTGTCTCACCCACTTTTCTTGTGCCTGCCACAGTGTAATCTTAGAGAATATTTGGTCTTAACCTTCTTTGACTATTCCATCTTGGAGTTAATTTATGATCGAATCAACTGAACTAAGTATCTGCATCATCTGAAGACCAGTTTCATTGTTAATTCCTTAATACTTTATCTTTGGGTGTTGCAGGATCCACCGTGGATTTTGTGCTGTTAGACTTTATTTCATGAATACCTCCAGTCAAATTCCAGTCACGCTGGTTAAAAGGGCACAATATAATGGGAGGCACATCAAGTAACAGTCAAAAGGTTCTCAGCCTTCCTCTGCCTCTTACTGGCCATGTAATCTTGGGCAAGTGCCTCCATCTCTGAACATCTGTGCTTATCTGTCAAAAGAAGGTACTTACCAATCTGACAGAGTTGTTTTGTGAATCAGATAAAAAAATGAAGTACTTTTGGGAAAATTTATAGTGTTAGCCAAACAACTGGTAGACAAGTGTTGGTCCAATAAGAATCATCCAATTAATTTTTCACTAATTCTCATTAGTAGTTACCAAATTGGGATGTGATTTACAGTGTATCATGTCTTCATCCTCTACCTTACCCTCCAGTCCCTCATTTTCTTCTCTTCAGGGGAAAAAAAAAAGTAGATTTAACCCTCCATCAAAAAAGGAAAAAAAAAAAAGAAGAACTAGACTTCTAAATATGTTGCACATTTGCCCCAAAATAGAAGACGTGCCGTAGGTACTATTTCTATACAGAGGGCAAATTTCCACCTATGACACATCTAACAGTTTCTAGACCCTTAGGTATTGCCATCGAAGCCGCAGTAAGATGCCCAAGGTTTTTCAGAAATCTTGGTCTCTTACCTTGGTTAGAAGTTTTTCCTGTAAGCAAACTTAACAATAATAGAGTGTTCATTGAGAATATGGCCTCTCCATTTGGCTCTTCTGATATTATTTTCACGGAAGTTTTTCTTGATGAAAAAAGCAGGGTGTTGGTTCATACTGAGCAAAAGCTCCTTCCCAGCTCTGCAGGAAGCCTGCTCTTCTACTCCCCCTGCTTATGTACCCTCTCTCGCTTTCTGTCTCTCTCTCTCTTTGTCAAATAAGTAAATAATCTTTAGGGGCTGGGGGAAGCTCCTTAATCTCATCTTGCACAGATAATAAGTTTGCAAACCAGCTACTCTGAGAACCTTTGTCCTAGGCAACTACAGGGGGCGGGGGGCTCTCATAGCAAGATATTGTTCATTTTGTTGATATCACTAAATGTAGAGATGAGACTCTCATTGTCTCTTGTTCTGCCAACTCTAGCTACTGCCACTCACATACACAGAAAAGTAGAGGAAGTGTACGACACCGGAAATGTGATGCTGAATCTATAAAACTAGGCAAGAAGGAAGAAAGAACGTCTCAGCATCTGCCACATTGCTTTTTCAGTGAATGCATGAATAACAAACTAATGGGAATCATTAAGCTATTCATTAGTCTCTCTCAGATCTTTTCTTTATGGGATAGTGGGAGAAAAGAGCAATGGGGAAAAGGTGAACTAGGAATACGCCAGCTGCCTGTCCCTGCCCTCACTTTCTCCCTTCCCTTAACCCAACCTAACACCTCAGGTAGATTTTCAGTTCTCCTTCTGAGTGTGTAAGATTCAGTCACTCTCAGGGGACACTGGGATCTCCTGCATTGAGGGAGCAGGCTGACCATACAGACCTGGCCTTGTATTGTGTCAGTCAGGGTAAATACTGACACTGAAAGTCTAGTATCTGGCTGGCCAGGGATGGTCTCCTGTAGAGATGAGCCTTTAAGGATTCAAGTGGTAAAGAAACAGGATGACTTATTTTTTCAGCCAGGCTGAATTATGCCCCATTGTTTTTCATTTGAGTCACAGATTTAGGAAAAAACTCAATCATAAATATTTTTTGTAGCATTTATGCTTTTCAGGTCTTCAAAAATGTGCTCACAGAATCCTTCTAGCAGTCTTGTGAGGTAGAAAACAATATATACAACATACAGAGTACATGAGGAGCTATGCATTCTAGGAAAATAGAAGTCACCAAGAAGAAAAACAGACTAATAGCTCCTTCTAAATTCAGTTGAATTTGTTAGCCTACAATCCAAGAACAGACTGGATCCATCACCGCCTTTGAATTAACTCAGAAAAGAGCATAAAAGAGAGACTCTACTTCAAGTTTGATTGTTAAAAGCGTATTTCATGCTAAATAACCAGTAATGGGAATTGACTTAAATGAATCATGATATATCTTTACAGTGGAGTTCTATATACCCATTCAAATGAAAATATGTTGATACAGAGATAGAAATAAGATTTATATAATTTGTATAAAGTATGACCTTGATCCTGGAAACTATGAGTCCAGAATTTTATTTATAAAAATGGAAATAGAAGTCCATTTTTTCCCTCTCCACACTTCTATTTATTTTTTTTCCACACTTCTATTAAAAAAAAAAAAGTATGTATTGCCTTTGTGATTAAAAATATTAAGAGAGGTGGGGCGCCTGGGTGGCTCAGATGGTTAAGTGTCTGTCTGCCTTTGGCCTGGGTCATGATCTCGGGGTCCTGGGATCAAGCCCAGCATCAGGCTCCCTGGTCGGCAGGAAGCCTGCTTCCCTCTCACTCTCTGCCTGCCTCTGCCTACTTGTGATTTCTCTCTCTCTCTTCCTCTCAAATAAATAAATAAAATATTTAAAAAATATTTTTAAGAGGAAAAAAAAAGTCACCTTTACATTTCCTCACCAATGCTTTTGATACTTCAATATGAAAATACAAATTTTAGGAAAAAATAAATCGTAGAGTATGTTTAGATTTATCAGAGTCCTTTCACATCTGTTTTTCATTTTATCCTCACAATTACTTTCTGAGGTGAGCAAGACAATTAGTATTTATTACCTTTGCTTTGCAAATGAGACAAGAGTAACATAAATAAAAGAAATACAAAGCTGGAATGAAGAGAAGAGGCTTTTGCGAGGCACAGACTTAGGTTTGACTCTTAGCTTTACAACTCTCTAGACCTCTTCCCTTGGGAAATATGTCTAATTTCTTGATCCATAAAATATGACTATCTCCTAAGGTTGTGGTAAGGATGACACCATGTATGCAAAGTTCTAAGCACAGCACCTGGAGCACTCTGTGTTCTTATTATGATAATGCTCATTCTTTTGATGTAAAGTGTTGACATGGCAAGATTAATAAAAACTGAAATTATCAGAGTAAGAACTCACATATTCCGGGTTGCTCTCCAGAGTATTTCTATATGCATTTTTTCTTAATTTTTTTAAAAAGATTTATTTATTTATTCCAGAGAGAGAGAAAGGGAGGGTTTGAGCGGGTGTAGGGAAGGGGTGTGGTGCAGAGGAAAAGGGAGAGAATCTCAAGCAGGCTTCTGCTGAGCACGGAGCTGGCCCTGAGATCATGATCTGAGTCAAAACCAAGGGTCCGATGCTCAACTGCCTGAGGCACCCAGGCACCCCTCTATATACATTTTCAAGATGCACACTGTATTCAAGCTTGGGAGATCCAATTCCCTTGCCCCAACCCTTAGAAAAACAAAGAAAACTGCTGTTTTGAAACCACACTTAGAGTTCCATTTTACTGAATCGCACCCTCAGCTTAGGTGTATGTAAACTCCGTTAGCAAAAAAGTGAACTTTGAGGTCCGGTTTCAACTAGTTGCTCTTTTGTATTGGTCGTGAATGACTGGCTCTTTGGATCAGGGGTAAAAAAAAAATAATGTTTTGGGCGCCTGGGTGGCTCTGTGGGTTGGGCCGCTGCCTTCGGCTCGGGTCGTGGTCTCGGGGTCCTGGGATCGAGTCCCGCATCGGGCTCCCTGCTGGGAGCCTGCTTCCTCCTCTCTCTCTCTCTGCCTGCCTCTCTGCCTACTTGTGATCTCTGTCGGGTGGATAAGTGAAATCTTTAAAAAAAAAAAAAAAAAGAAAAAGTTAAAAAAAAAAATAATGTTTTATTTCTATTCATTGGTATGAGGAACTCATTATTCTTGCTTTATCTACTATGCTAATTTCTCACAGGAGGCTCCCAGGAATTAAACTTAAGGAACAGTAGAACCATGAGCCAGCTGACCTTTTAGACTTCTTGGGGGAAATGAGGCTGTTAGGGCAAACTAATTTGACATGGATTGAAGGTTCAAAAGTTTCTGCTGTTTCATACAGGCCTTATCTGTACTAATGTAAATGACTTGTGGCATATGTTAGCTCAAAAATTTAGAGACAATAGCACTATTATATACCGAGGTTTACAGAAAATGGATACCCATAAGGCAAACTGTGTTTTACTAAATGCTGACTATACCAAAACTGTTTGATGCATACAACTTTGACGGACTTTTTACATGCCTTTGGTATGGACTACTCCCCATGTGTGTCCACAGATAACCTTGAGTAACATTTTGATATATTTTATTTTCTCAAAGTTAATGGTTAAAAATTTTTGGAAACCACAGGGTACAATTTAAGAAAGCCCTACTGTCAGTCCACCTAGGTGTTGACATCAAAGGACAGGAGAGAGGAAAATCTTTTTTTTTTTTAATTTTCTAAAAACTCAGAGTTGGCAGGGCTTTTGGAAACTTGGGCACTCTGAGTTGATGGTATTTCTGTATTAAAAAGTGGTGTTTTCCTTTGTATTTGCAATATAGCTTTATATTTCCAACATTCTGCCAATGGCTGCGTCTGTATAGTTCCAAACAATGCCTCAGTCTGGATCTTTCAGTACTATTCCTAAGAATGGCTTGGAAATGTGTTGTCACTACTCTCTTCTCAGCTAGGGGTGGTCATTAGCAGAACTTTTCGTGTTAAAGACCTTGATGGCTGCAAAACCTGCATATAACCTATTGGTATTTTTTGTATTGAAAACCTCAACTCAAAGCCAAGTCAAACAAAAGTTGGGTTAATACTCTCCAGATTAAAAATAAAAAATGTTTTTTAAAAATAATAAAATTAAAAATTAAAATGAAAAATGTTTTATTTCCATAATCAAAGTGAGATGCCCAGCATGTCTTCATCTAACAGAATCACAGTCTGGCAGATTGCAGAATTCTGTTTGTTCAGTCGCAGCCAGAGGTACTTAAACAGGGATTCCATTAAACAAAGAATTTGCTTGTGTATGTTGTGAATTTAATAGGTTCAGATGGAGAGCTGTTCTTGTTTTGATGCTGTATAAGGAATTAATTTGAGTCACCTCATACAGTGTTTCACACATAAGGAAATGCTTCAGTGTATACCTGAAAATGAATGATAAATCCATGCCTGAGTTAATCCAGTGTATCTTCACCCAGTGGGAGGCACAGAGAGCCATCTAGTGGTCCCTAAAAGACCGCTTTAAGTTAAAGCATCCTAGAAATCCAGCCTGACAAAGCAGGAGGGTTCCAAACAGCTTTTAAACATGTCCCATGTTTTACTGTGGGAAATCTAGGTTAACCCATCACAGAACAGACCTTCCTCTGGCTCTAAGAAGACCCAGCAGACTGCTGTTTGGCCACCATATCTATAATTGCAGTTATAAACCTTAAAGATATCTGAAAATGTGTGCCTCAAAAGGAGGAGAGGCAAATGAGAATGACTTTGACTAACTTCAGCAAGGCAGAGTGGCTAATTATGGTAATATTTACTATCACTTTAGTTTATAATGCAGCTTGAAAAGATGTAGCCATTTTATTGTGTTAAGCATATCCTTTGCTCCTTTATTTATAATTATTAGAAATGTATGTTCTTTGTGGATAATTCCAATAATTTAAAAAATGCCAAAGGATAAAATAAAAATCACCCATGAACCCAAAACCTAGAGATCTAGGCATATGTATATATTATAAAATTGGGAACCATGCTATTTTATGATTTTTAACTTTTATATTATAAACATCTTCTCATGTCGTTAATCTTTCTTCCATTATTTTAGTAGCTAGAAAATTTGCCTTTGAATAGAGTATTTAATTTGTTTAACCCCTATTGCTTGAATCCAGGTATTTCGCACAGAAAAATCCATAACACTTTAACCAATTGGACTTTACCAGACTCATCCTCCTTAACATTCCTTAATTTTTGGTGCTATGCAATATGCTCTGCTTGAGTTCTGGGACATCATCATGGTTGTTTTGGGTTTGGATTTTTTTTTTCCCCCAGCTCTTTCTTTATCTTGTACTGATTGTGCTTTTTGTCTTTGACCCTTTGTGGTAATAATCATAGAGCTGTGCTGTCCAATATGACAGCTTCCTGCCCTATATGAATACTGTTTTTAATTAAAATGATGTAAAATGTAGAAGTCAGTGTCTCAGGTGCTCTGACTGCTCAGTGGCCATATGTGGGTAGCGGCTACTGTATTTGACAGCACAGATACACAATGTTTTCTATACTCATTGAAAGTTCGGTTGGACATTCTGTTGCTGTCAGAGGGCATGCAGTTGTAAGGAACAGAAACTCACTCCGTGGAGCTCAAAGTGAGGGGTTTGTGCTGGAAACTACAGGAACCGGACCAGGAGCTGAGTTGCAGGAGGTACAGCTGGCCCGCGCTGCTGGAAAGTGCTGGGGCAACTACTCCCTTCCCTTCCTCTGGGGCCCAAAAGCTCTTTCTGGGCTCCTCTCTTCACAGCGGCTCCATCCTTCTCTCCCGATACCAGCTTCTCCCTCTCTGTGCCATAACTTCTGCATGGATGGGGTTCTGATGTACCGGGACAGGTTGTAGCCTGAACCTGGTAGGACTTCCAGCTCTAATCATCTGTGTGTTTTATATCTCTTAACTCTCATTCTGCAGTTATCTAATGGGCTCAGACTATATGGATTGCTTCCCCATCCTTCTCCTGCTCTACGCCCTCCCTTAGTCCAATCAGCAAAGGCCAGATTTCTGAGTTAAGTGTTCAGTAGAAGCTTTAGAATACAGCAGTAAATAAAACAGCAAAACTCCTCCTCTCAAAGAATTTACATTCCAGTAGGGGAAATAGACAATAAGATATGCAAACATAAATATAATATTTTTAAGTAGAGGCAAGTGCAATGTAGAAAAATAAAGCAGGGTGAAGGATTAGAGAATGACTAAGATTAGTCACTAAGGCCTGTCTGAAGAGGTGACACCCAAGCAGAGAATGAAGATGTGAATCATGCAGATTTCTAAGGGAAGAGCATTAGGAGCAGAGAGAACAAAAGTACAAAACCCTTGAGGTAGGAATGAGCATAGCAATAAATATTTACTGAATAAATGAATAAATAGACTATCCCGAGGTACTAGCCATTATAACATTTATCAGTGGACACATCTTCAAAGAAGGCACGAATAGTGAGACAATAACAAGATCTAGCGTACTCTGACATAGGGCTATTTTCCAAGGTGTAGACTCCTGAATTTGTTCCTTGTGTATGGCAATACCAGGAATTTCTAACTGGAATTCCCTGTTATATCTCATTCTCACCTTAAATTCAAAATATGTAAAGATACCCTAAGGTGGCATCCCCTCGCACCTGTAACAAGAATTCTCATGCCATCTTGGACCTCTCTCTTTTCATCAGGTTCTGTTGGCTTCCTTAGTATACTTCCTCTGTCTTCTTCCTTCCTTCTTTTCACACAGCATTAGCTCCTTCCGCCAATACTCTTGAATAGCCTCTATAGCTCTCCTTTCTTTCCTGCAAACCACTCTGCACCCTGCTGCTAGATGAATCTTCTGAAAGCAAAGCAACTTTCATTCATTTATTCGTTCTTCATTTTTTATTCAACAAATACTTAGCAAGTATAATGCACTAAGCTTCATACCACCTCCCTGCTCAAAAGCCATTTTACTGTGGCAGTATTACCATTTGTTTTCCATGCCCCAGTACTCCTGAGGGATGAAACACATGTTAAATAACAATAATTCACTACGGGAGTAGTTTCCAGAATTGGAGCAGGGTAAACCATGCTTAAGAGAATTTATCAGATTCTCCAAGTTTTCTGATTATATTTCAAAAAAGCCTTCCATCCCCCACTCTCAAGATTGTGACATGCCTCTCCTGAAGCTAGAGAAACACAGGTTAATAATTAGCAAACTTACAGAAACTGGTTCTCACGACCTTTCACGAACATGTGCAAATAACTCTTTCCAGTTCATGACATTCTTCTGAGATACAGGTGTCCAGAAAGCATAAGATCTCTAGGAATAGAAATGTGTGTGTGTTTGATTAAAAAAAAAATCAATAAATGTAAGTTATTATATTAAAAAGCATTTCTCTATTATATATCTATATAGAAAGACAGATATATACCCGAGTTCTCCTGATTTGCTGATGAATTAAGCTCCTATTCAAAATTGATTTTTCCATTGAAACAATATTATCTGTGGCTGTTAAGACCGCAGGCCAGGCCACAAAATGCTGGTTAGCCCATGATGTGACAGAATTCTGGTATTAGTTCTGTAGACACTGAACACTATCTGTTACAGGCTCTTTCGGTTTCAGAACAAGGGGATATAGAGTGAGAAGGAAAACCAGAAGAAAACCTAGCTTTCGCTTATAATTCCAGAGTCATCTGTATAGTCATGGAAAACCTCTCTGAGTCTCCGTTTTTTCTGTTACAAATTATAAATAGTTGCTCATTAAGCAGGTATTGGTGGAGGACTTACTGTGCTGTTTTAAAGAATCGATATGGGTTCCAGGAAGATAATATCCATAAAAACACTTTGTAGGGGTACCTGGGAGACTCAGTGGGTTAAAGCCTCTGCTTTCGGCTCAGAGCATGGTCTCAGGGTCCTGGCATCGAGCCCCACATCGGGCTCTCTGCTTAGCCGGGAGTCTGCTTCCTCCTCTCTCTCTCTCTCCTCTGCCTGCCTCTCTGCTTACTTGTGATCTCTGTCAAATAAATAAAATCTTAAAAAAAAAAAAAAAACACTTTGTAAATTCATGTTTAAAAAACAAATGAGGGGTGCCTGGTGGCTCAGCAGGTTCAGCATCCTACTCTTGATTTTGGCTCAGGTCGTGATCTCAGGGTGGTGAGGTCAAGCCCTGCATCCGGCTCCCTGCTCAGTGGGGAGTCTGCTTGAGATCCCCTTTCTCTAAAATAAATAAACAAATCTTTAAAAGGAAAGAAAAACAGATGAGAAGCATTTTTCTTGATCCAGGTAAACACTTCTCGTTCCACTTTTGGAAATCCAGGACTTACCTTCCCCAGTACTGATTTGGCGGTGGGACTAGCCCACCCGTGTCCTGTCCTCCTGAACCAGAGTGCTCAGACTATAACTCCAAAATGGTCAGCTGCAGCTGGGAGGGGAGGAAGGGAGAACAGGGCAGTTTCATGTTTCCAGAAAAGTGCTTCTCCTGAATTCCCCTAGAGTCCAGTACTCCATCCTAGGCCTAAAGAGGAGAGGAAGGGGCTTTGAAGAGCTGACAGGATAGGAAAGCTATAGCCAGGTAGCTTTCTAATGCAGGTTAGAAGAGAGACACTTTGGAAATCAAATATGGAAGCTCATATTGCCCACTAATATCCATAAAAAACACCTTAGTTCAGAATTAAGATTTTGTCTATTTCTAAATAATATTTTGTAATGGACTAGGATCCTGGAAAATAATCAAATCTCATTCTCACCTTCATTCCAAGTCCGCCTTTAATTAACACTAGCTGGGTAGCAGCCACTTAAAAATCTTTCAATTTCCACATTTCAGAATTACTTCTGGGTTCACCACCACCACCACCCCAGGCCAGGAGAACCCTGAGGATCCCCTTTGTGCAGAGCAACACAGGGAAAGATCAGGAATAAACCAGCAGATTTAACCTTGGCCACACCATCTATGCCTCCACTACCTGACTGTCCTAGCCGACTTCTCTGTCTCTGTCCATGGCTCTTCCCTGCCAGTCTCCAAGCTGCTGTCAGAAAGAGAAGCAGTCACTGACCACCTCAATCCTTCCCCTCCCCTAAAACGGCAGCAGAGTCATTGCCCGGTTCAGGCCCGTGTGTACTGCCTTTGTAACTTTGGTGGTATCTCAGCATCACCTATCGCTACTGATTTTTATTTATTTATTTTTTTTAAAAGATTTTATTTATTTATTTGACAGAGAGAGATCACAAGTAGGCAGAGAGGCAGGCAGAGAGAGAGAGAGGAGGAAGCAGGCTCCCTGCTGAGCAGAGAGCCCGATGCGGGACTCGATCCCAGGACCCTGAGATCATGACCTGAGCCGAAGGCAGTGGCTTAACCCACTGAGCCACCCAGGCGCCCCCTCGCTACAGATTTTTAAAATTACTGTTTTACTTAAATAAATTCATTTAAAAAAAAAAACACAACCTTTTTATGGTGACATCAGTGAAGAACCAATCCCCCTTGCTGTAAATAGGAAAAAGGTACGCCATAAAATAAGTACACCGTGAAAACGAAATCATTCTAGCATGGTAGCTTTTCCTGAGCTCTTTGAAACGGGAACATTTCGAGGTGAGAGGGAAGTGTTAAAAGGCATAGCGACACCAAACGGAGGCTTTCTCCTAGATTTAGCAGAAGGATTAAACACTAATTGAAAAGGGATTAACTTTCTTACGGTGCGATTCAGTGTTATTTAATGTCAAGTCCCTGATCAACGTAAGATTCTCTCATGAACCACCTCCCCTCTGCCAGCTTCTAACCTGTAGACTGAATTCTGAGTAGCCTGGTGCGGCAGTCAGGACTGTCCATTATCTGAGCTTTGCTTAACTCTTCTCATTTCGTCCTGATACTATCCCTCAGCCCTTGCACTCTGCTCAGCAATGCCTCAACGCACAGTGCTGTTCCAAGCCTTGGCATGGGCTGTTCTCACTGCCTAGAATGCTCTTCCCCCTCATGTCTGCCTGAAACTCCTGTTTGGCCTTCAGACCTTTGCACAGATAGCACCTGTGCCCGTTCTGTCTGCCGCAGTCCACCACTTCCACTTCTTTGTGACCTTTCTACTTGTACATTCTTCTTTACTAGATCTATCGGACAGGAGTATTAATTATTTATTTATGTGTGTGTCTCTCTCCTCCGCTAAATTAAACCCCAAGCTTCTAGCATGGTGCATGGATTATGGTAGATGCTCAGTGACTCTTGTTTCAACTGAACGAATGGCCACTTCCATCCCTTCCCGTGGAACAGAACTAAGCATAACGCCAGTGGGAAAGCCACTGACTGCTCAGGTGGGGTCATATGAATCTGAGAAGGTGTACCACCTTGTGAAAAAGGATCCTCATTCACTGTGGCAGATAGAGTTCACGACCACCCAGAATTTACTGTTAGGTAGAACAAAGCTGGTAGAGTCAGGCCTTGAAGAAATTGATTTTGCAAGAAGTAGAAAACCTGTTTCTACTACCCTCTTAAGATTTTTGTACATCCTTCATTGTCCACAAATCAGTTTTCAATTTCCTGGAGACCACAAGTGACAGAAAAGTGACATTGTTCTCAGATCTTTAAGCCACTGCTTTCCCGAATCTTAATCCCCAACTCAGCCAATTTTGCTATATTGTATAGCCAAAGATTCTCAACATGTAAAATTAAGGAAAATCAGAGTGGATGAGAAGTAAAGTTACTGGAATAATCACCACTTAAGAAGAGAAAAAGCCTGGAATTGTATTTTATCCTGTCATCCCTTGTCAAACAAAATAATCAGAAAATCAGACAAGAGTTCAGATCCAGCCAAGACTAACCAGTTCTATTCCTGGCTCCTTTTCTTCCATTAAGTATAATTTCTTAGGCTTTCCGACCTCTGGAGCAGTGGCCATCTCTGTGTTAGTAATACACAGGTAACTATTCAAAATATGATTCCCAAACTTATCAAATCAGAACCCCTGAGATTGGAGCACCGAAATCTGTCTAAAAGCAAACAGCCTCACAGGTGATTATGTCCAAAGGTGATCGAGAATATCATATTTTGGGATCACACCCTAAAGTCTCCCCTAGTGTGATTTTCAAACTGTGACCAGGCATCACCTTGGGGGGAAAAAAAAAGCCTAAGGTAATGTTTAAAGTGCAGATCCTTTCGAACTCACTGAGTTCCACTAAATTATATGCTATAGCTCTTCAGATATCTTTTTTTTTTTTTTTTTTAAAGAAACTCCCCCAGATGATTCATATATGCACAGTACAGTTTGAGATCAATGACCTGGGGCAGAGGCTTCAAGCTCAGATGCCTTCTAGGGGCCAGGAAGGTAATGGAAATGTGAAAAACGGTCCCAGATAATGCAGTAGGGAGTAGTAAAAACTGTAGACAACTGGAGAGTGCCTGACCTTTCTAAAGGAGGCAGCCAGCCACCACTCAGCTGCAACTAGCTGTCCACCCATGGGGGTATTGCCAGATACTTTGAATTTCCAAAGGAAGCCAGGCTGGGGATTTTTTTTTTTTTTTTAATGTAAACATTTCCTTAAATGTTGACAATGAACTCACTTTTGGGGGGGGGGCGCTTTATTGAGGTGTAATTGACAAATGAGACTGTAAGGTATTGAAAGCATACAACATGATGATTTGATACACACACACACACACACACACACACACACACACACTGTGAAAGGATTCCTCCCATTGAATTAAATAAGTAACTTGCATTTTAAAATGCAATCTGCAGGCTCGCTAGGGCTGTAAGGTCACCAGTGTGACATGTCTGGACTGAGAAGTGTCAAGGCATTTGTCATAGACAAGTATTAACCAGAAATGCCTCAGTGACTGGCCAAGCAATCAGAGATGTCTGATCTCTGATCACCTGACCTGATCACAGACTTAGGCCTGTCACCCTAAGTACCGTAGCTTTAAGGAGCAGCGGGAAAGAGCTCAAGTAAGTATGTATTGTAAAGGACAGGCGGCCACCCTCATTTGAAAGAAAAGGAACAACAGGAAAAAAGGCACTAGAAGATAATGAGTGTAATCAATTCCAGGTGTGCTTATAAATGGACTCTTAGAAATGTTACTCATAGACTAGAGATAATGAGATAATGATAACTACTCGTGGTGTTGAAGTATTGATTATACTATATCACGTGGTTTAGCAACATCATCTGACATACAGCAAGTACTCAATTTAAAAATATATATATATATATGCTGCTTCTCTTATTCCCCCTTTCCTTGAGCCTCTCTTCCCTCACATTAAAATTCAACAGGCACTGAAGAAAAAGTAAGCTCATGGCAAAAAGCTGGCGAATTCCCTTGATATTCTTGTTTTTGTTTTCAGGAAAGCTGATAATACTTCTATAATGAGATCATTAGCAAGGTAGTGATGACAAAGTGATTTGAGTCCCTCTTAAGAATGTCATTTCAGAATACAGAAATGTCCTTGAATCTCATCATTGGATTTCCTTTCTCTACCATGAGTTCAGTGTTTCTAAATCCTGTGTAAAGGAAGTTGCTAAACAAATGTTTTGAAGAATTCTGGATAATTCTGGAAAAGCAGGCTGATAATACTCTGGTGTAGGAATGTTGTCCTCACTTTATAGCACTTTGTTATTCATTGACTTTAAAAAAATAACAATTTTTAAATACTTTTATGTAACAACAATCTAATGGTGATGTTAAAAAATGTATTTACAGTTTTAAAGACTAATAATTTCGGGGCATCTGGGTGGGTTAGTTGGTTAAGCATCTGATTCTTGATTTTGGCTCAGGTCATCATCTCAGGGTTGTGAGCTCGAATCCCACATGGGGCTCCATGTTCATTGGGAGTCTGCTTCTCTCCCTCTCCTTTTGCCCCTCTGCTCCCTTTCTCTCTCGAATAAATAAATCTTTTTTTTTTTTTTTGTAAGACTAAGAGTTATATCACCTTCACATCTATTTCCTTCCAACTTTTATTCTCTTGTATACATTTTTGTCTGTGTGAGGTCAGTGTTTTCTGTTTTACTTGCCATTACAATCCAAGGACCTATTAAAAGTCCTTTGCACATTATATTCACTTAAATTTCTTATTTAAGGAATGAATGAATGCACTTCTGAAATGAAGTTTTGAATTCTGCTTTGTTCTCACTCGCATTAGGTCATCAATCTTACATCTGCACAAACCTCAAACAAATCATATCTGTCTTGTTGACCCTCTTCTAATTATAAAATCGGGAAATTTGAAAACCTTGAAAAATTCCCTTAATCCTGTCTAGAAATACTCACTGTTAATTTGCGGAGATATTTCTCGTAGTGTTTTTACATAAAACTTTTTCTTTAACTGTGGAGAGTTTCTATCAGTCTTTCTTTTTTTTTTTTTTTTTTAAGATTTTATGTATTTATTTGACAGATTTCACAAGTAGGCAGAGAGGCAGGTAGAGAGAGGGGGAAGCAGGCTTCCTACAGAGTGGAGAGCCCAATGCAGGCCTCGATCACAGTACCCTGAGATCATGACCTGAGCTGAAGGCAAAGGCTCAACTCACTTGAGCCGCCCAGGTGCTCCTCTATCAGACTTTCATTTAATGTGGCATTGCTAGTGTTTCCCCATGTCATGGGAAACCCATTGTCACTATTATTTTATTAATTCTGTATTCTAAGCTTTGGGATAAGCTTTTTACAATTTTTGTCATAACATTTTCTACAATGAAGATCTTTGTTCATATACTTTTTGTCTACCTTATAGATTATTTCCTTAGCATCAATTCCTGGAAGAAGAAAATAAATGCTGTTTAGTTGGGGCATATGAATGGCATATTTTCTATACCGTTAGGTATTTTACATGTCTTTGTCATTTTTCTTACAAATAAAAGACAGATTAACAAGGCATAAAATTCCCAAATAAATTCACTTTGAGCATTTAATGTAGCAGAAATGAGAAATCCATGATATTTATAATTATCCTTTGGAAGGTTACTTTTTTCCCTTTTCTTTACTCCTAAGCGCTTGATAGTTTTTTTAATTAAAACACTGCCAGATATGTTTAAGTGCAATTCATCTCTATTGAGATTATGCCAAGGATGAACTAAATCCATGAAATTGAGGTTTTTGTTAGTATGTTTGTTTGTTTGAAGAGAACATTTTTCTTCAGAGATGTCTTCGATCAGTCCTTCTGGTCCTGTGGTTATGGTTCCCTTCTTAGATAAACCATAATTCTTAGGTTCATTCCCCCATATTCAGGTGACCAAAGAGTTTATATCCAAACGAGGGCAATTTTGAAAGTGAAAGGGGTTAATAATTACATAGGACAATAGGCATGAAACAGGAACTGTGTGAGCACAAACTGAGACACATAACTTCCCTGCCATTCTTTTTCATTATTTACAGTTCTTGATGCTTTTGTTCTGTATCCTGAAAGATTTTCTATATTGTGTCTTCCATATCACTTATTCAGTCCTTTGCAATATCTATTATGCCTTTTATGCCTCCAAAGCATATTTGAAATCTGTTACTGGATTTTTCATTTCCAAGTTTCTTTCCATATAACACTGTTCTTTTTCCTTCCATCCTGTTATTCATCTCAACATGTTCTCTTGGGAATTACTTGTGTTTCAGAAAAGTCATATTATCCTGCTATTGATTAAATATCAGGGGCTTTGTGGTGTTTGTTTTTCGGGTTTTTCTTTGGCTTCTAAAATTACTAATTTTCCTTTTCTTTGCCTGTTCTTCAGCATTCACCTAGGGCCCGTGTTGTTTTGTCCTTTTCTTGGGTGAGGGGAGTTCTTATTATGGAACAATTAGAAATGTATCTCTATCTTGTTTGCCAACAGACTGGTTGCTTAGATTGCTAATTGACTTATTGTGAATCCACTTATGTTCTGGCTAAATCTCCATCTAATAAAAACAGGTGGACACAAAGTTGCTGTGTCTATCACCTAAGCCAGCTCCCAGTCTTCAGCAGCCATCAAGCCTGTGGTATGACTCTGCTGAACCAAGCTGAAATCTACTTCTACTCTGCTGAGTTGCTTTTTGATGATATGAACCAGTGGCTCTTAATCAATTCCTCGACCTAGGGAGCCTTTACAAAATTCACACTCAGGCTCCATCCTAGTTCTCCTGGCTCAAGGGGAATGTGGAAATGGGGAAAAAAAAAAAAAAAAATTCCCAGGTGTCTCAACCAACCCAACCCATTTGGTTGAGAATCACTTATCTATCTGAACCTCTTATCTGAATCACTTATCTGAAAAGAACACCACCACCATACCACTACGACACCACACAACATATATACATGCATACACACACACACACAAACACACAGACACACAGTTCTTGGTTTACATGTCTATCAGGATGATTTCTGATTCTGCTACTTTCTGTGGTGCTTTTCTTTTGGGAATTAAACCTCTCCCATTCACTCTTCCCTTGGAGATGCGTTCTATTAGATTCAGGAATAAAAAATACTAAGCAGAGGAAGGAAATGATTGAATGTCATTCTGACTACCTCAAGAAGGAGGATCCATACAGGAGAGGAGCCATGGTGACTCTTCATTGAACTAAGGGGTAGAAGGAAAGATACTATTGTCAGTATAGGAACTAAGAGCTAGAGGACCCAGGTTACCTGACTTGAGTCCCACCCTACAACTTACATTAGCTAAGTGCAACTAGGCAAATCACTTACCCTGTCTATGCTTCAGTTTCCTTGTCTATGAGACAGGGATAATAGGATCTGTTCCACTGAATTTTTAAAAAGAATAAATGAAATAACCTATAGAAACTGTTAAGAAAGACCCGATACATAGGAAATGTTCAAGAAATATTAGCTACTGTTATTTTCAGATACAATATTAATTTTGTATTTTTTCTCATTATGCCAGTTTGCAGTTTGTGCAACATCCCTGATTGTTAATAGGACTTTTTAGAGTTGTGAGTTTATGTATTTTTATGTCTCATTTGATAGTTTAGTGGAAAGTTGAGGAATGTTGCATCAGATCAGTTTGTACATTTTATTGGAATTTTATGAGTAAGTTCTAGAATGGTTATCCATCACTGTGGGTTTAGCTTGAACAGAGATTCAATCATTTCATTTCTGTCCATGCCTTCATGCCATTTCCCACTGGCTGCCTTGTCTACCTCATTTCTTCTTCCACCTAGTTCTCTGACTTCATAGCAGTAACCTGGTCTGAAACATGCCAATACTGGATAAGCTAGTGACATTCAGGAAGAACGTCATTCTGTGTGGATGCTGGTCACTTGGAGGCAAGTTTAGCTCAAAACCAAGATCTTTCAAAGCTGCCCAAGTGATTAAATAAACTGTCATAGATATTGAGTGTATCCGTGAAGGCTGCTGAGGACCTAGAAACCACACCAATTATTTAAACAATGACATCTTAAGATAATGGTACAAAGTTGTTAAGTAGCTGGAAGTGTAAGAAGAAAATTTCCTGGTATGAAGAGAGCAAATCCTGGAAGCAGTTACTTTCCTGGAGCTGAGGACAAAAGGAAGAGGCTGCAAATGTTGACATTTTGAAGCTTAGAAGAAGAGCTTGTGGAGCTGAAACTCAAGTATTTGAGAAAAGTAGTGCTATTCTGCTGGTAGCTGAGTTCTGAGGAGGGATCCTGAGGGTCTCAGATCCAGACCGTAAACTGGCTAGTTGGTGTTGGTATCTCTGAAGTTGTAGGATAAAGTGGTTCTGCAAGTGTTAGAAAGGCTGCCTTAGATTTAATCTGCCCTGGGAAGGAACCGCTGAAGGGATGCAAACCCACTGCTGGGTGATGCTTATAGGAACTGGAAGCAGACACAAAACCCACCAGAAGCGAAGAGAAGACAAGAAGCAAGTCCCTACTCTTCCTCCCACCTTGCAGCTTCCGTCTGGTTGCCTCTGTTGGCAGAGCCTACCAGGATCCTCCTGGCAAAGCAGAATGTGACATGTACTATAGTACTAGCGCTTGCATCCTAAAGCAGAGAAGAGAAGAGCCAAGAGACAACAGCCATATCCACACAGTGAGTCACTCTAAGTATCAAAGAAATAGTAGTGTAGATTGCTAGCACTCATTGCACTATGACTATGTGCTAGGCACAATGCATTTTCATATTTAATTCTTACTAAATCTTCTCAGGTTAATATTTTTTACCTATATATTATTGGTGAAGAGATTAGGAGTTACTTGCTCAAGGTCACTCAACTACAAAAAGAGGTAGCTAGGAGTCACGTTCACTCTTCGTGGCTCCAGAGTCTCTATGTAGCTCTGCCTTCTATCGTGTCCGGCATTGATGCTATGATTTCTTCTAACTCTGAGATGTGTTTGTGAGTAATTAATGTCTGTTTGCTCACCATTGTTTGATTTTGTTTTATTCTCAATAAAATTATTATTTCACAACATTTAACTTATTATGTTAGGCATTTGTGCCTAACTGCTGAGAGCAGTGGAGACTGGGCAGTTTTCCAATTCATCTGAACTAAACAGATAGTTGAATCAGACAATACGAAGTTTAGGAAAATATATTAATGTGAATTATTTGCTTTGGCCATGTACTTTGTCTTTCAGATCGCCTGGAACAACGCCTGGTTGCCAATTGACTTTATGCTTTGTAATGTCACTGTAATTGTTTGGCAAAATTCCTCCCTTGGGTAGCTCATCACCAGAGGTTGACCGTTCTAAGTAACCTCTCCATTAGAAAAGCAACTTGGGTAAACTGATTATACATTTTTGCCATAAATAGAAATCTCTAGCTTATAATATGGATCTGTGGAATAGGGTAGAAATTGGAAAGAATTAACCTATTCCAGATCTCTAAACTAGTAGAGATCTCTCTTTAGATAATAAATTGCTGCTCTTGAGAATAGACATAGGACATCCGTCACCTTCAAACATAAATATATCCACTAATGTCTGCAAAAGATTACTAATATTTGCACATACTTTGGCATTCTCCATGCAACAATAAGTGAATGTTTATCTTAATTGGTATTTCTGTTTGAGACTCAGAGACATAAGAGAATTCTCTGACATAGGGAATGTGGTTGGAATGCAATATCACTATTATCTGTTACTCAGGATGTTTTGATAGTTGAGATTTAGATCCTTAACTGTGTTAGTTCCCTAGTTTCCACCCACCCACCCCTGCTTTTCCCAGGCTGCCAGTTATCATTTACCTATAAATACTTACCCAGTTTTTAAAAACTGGGCTGATACCGCCAGTACTTCAGATCTCGTTATAGCTCTTCTTCTGGCCTCCCAAATACTGGGATTCACTCAGAATTCTCTAAAACAAAGGACTTCCATGAAAAACAGTTCAGAGGAATAATAGAAAGATTGTATATAGAATAAATTTAGGTTTGGGATATTCAAATAACACTTTCTGAAAGGCTCTTTCTTTACACCATCATACTGAGAGAGTATAGAAACACCATTTCTGTATTTTCTAACAGACTCTGTCATAACCAAAAGAGGAGTAAGTCCAGTGTGAATTTAGGGTAGAGTGTCTAATTCCCTTTAGGTTTCGGGTACAGGGCATGGGCCTTTTTCGTATGTGTATAATAAAGCAATCACTCTCCTTTGATGAGGATCTTACAATTTACAAAGTAACTTCAGTTCACATAAGCTACGTATACATAACTACCTCCAACAACTCTAGGAGGAAGGTGTTACTCCCCCAAATTCCAAACGAAGTTATAAAGAAACTGAGCCTCAGGTAGACTATTTTACCAAGCAAGTATTAAAATGAAATTTTCTGATTTTAAGTGCAGTGCTCTATCCTCTAAATCACTGTGGATTCAGAGAGTCCGGTTTGGAAAGCTTTGTAGTGAATGTATGAGCTGCTACTTCAAAACCCAACTTCAAAACCCAAAGGTCCTGCCTCCTCTCTTGAGACTTTAATCCCCAGGCTCTGCTGTCTCAACAAAAACAGGGGTATTCCACTAAAGATCTCACAAGCAGAAATCTTACGAAATCTATTTCAATAAATGATGTATTCTTCAAAACTGCCTTTAAATTACCGTTTGGCATCTTAAAACATTATTATCATTCTGAAGATGCAGAGATGGATAAATAATCTTATTTCTTTCTGGAAAATATTTGTTTGAATTTTCTGAGACCTATTTGACCTTGAGTACATATTAACATTTTTGTCATTAGCTGCCCTTATTCATGTCCAACTTCTAGAAATTTTAAGCACCCCATCGTCTCAGGAAAAATCAGTTTCAAAAGAGAAAAAAGTACTTAGAGAATGGAAATAAAGGTTATGGCTGGGAAAATCGGAACATGCAGTTAAAAGAGAAGGTCCATTGCCAAGGTCATTGGAGCATTTTGGAATTGCTTGTGTGTTATGGTCATTTTGAATCTTTTTCAAAGGTTTATGAAAACATTTACAACAGTTACAATTTTAATCCTGAGCTTTTGACTATTATACGGGATTCATAAAATATGTCCTCTGACATATTCATATGTTGGGGATTTACTGCAAAATTTTATGTGAAAGTCTGCAAAGTTACTTTGAGGACTTTTAATAAACATCTGGGAGACATTAGTGTAGACCTTACAATTTTCGAGCTGGATGCCCAGTCATCTGGTATAAAAATGTCAGGCTAGCCATAGAAATGCATAAGAGATAATTCTTGATCTCTAAATCAAAATGACTTGTTCATTATTAATTATAATTATATAAATGGAACCCTATCATGGTAGGTATCATATAGGTAATTCCTAGGCCATGTTAATGTCCATGACCTTGAGCTCATTGTGGGTATAACTCACAGTACCTCATCTCTTCTTTCATACAAAGCATTCTTTTCACACACCGTGGCTTAGCATTACTAGCACATAGTTCCCCAGTGTCAGTGGAGCAAAATACACTTTAATTGGTTCTATCTGTAAGGTCATCTCAAAAACCACATTGTCTTGTTGGAAAAGATATTTAGAAGACACATGATGCTAGTCTCCCCCACCACTGGAAAAACCCATTGCCCATAACAAGTAATGTTAAATCCCTGAAAATCATGAAATTAGCTACTCAAGTCCTCAAATGTGGTTGCATTTGTCACTTTGTGATCTATTGAATACTCTTAGCACTTTACCAGTGACATGGCTTCAGGATCCTTTAGAATATGAAGTATTTTACCCTCCTCAGCTAACTCATTTTATACCCTTCATCCAAATGGTAGATTTGTTCTCATTCCCTTTTTATCTAATTCTGTTACATAATGAGTACGTCTAAGCACCACCCCACGCTAACCTTTGCATTGATGAACTCCCTCTTTTCTTCACCTGATACTCAGGAAGATACAACGGGTTAACTTTAAGGGGAAAGTCTTGCCAAAGAACTATCAAAAGAGAAGTGATCTGCTTCTGACTTCATGCTCCCTTCCACTGTCCTTCTGTGCAGAAACATTACATGTGAAGAATAGCAGAACATTACCCTGCCTGGAGGTACCTAGCTTTCCAAGAGGGGAGTAAAAGTTCACTGTCTACTAATCCCAAATCCTTAGGATAGATTGTCTGCCAGAGTTAAGAATGAAAACAGTTGCACTGATATTATCTTAAAACTGTAGGCATATTATGCAGTGTTCAAAATGTTTCTATTAGTACCGGGAGCAATTGTAAAAATCTAAAACGAAACAAAAACAGTGCTTACTTAAACTAGAGAGAAATGTGTATTAATAATGAGTCTATGCTTAAAATACTATGAGCCCCATCTATATCCATATCTTATATGAGGAGCTACCAACCTGGAATATTTTATTTTATTTTATTTTTTTAAGATTTTATTTATTTATTTGACAGAGATCACAAGTAGGCACAGAGGCAGGCAGAGAGAGAGAGAGAGAGGAGGAATCAGGCTCCCTGCTGATGTGGGGCTCGATCCCAGGACTCTGGGATAATGATCTGAGCCAAGGGCAGAGGCTTTAACCCACTGAGCCACCCAGGCGCCCCACCTGGAATATTTTAAAACACAGAAGGCATCACAAGGGCAACCAAAAGGGAGGCCTTCCTGCTGTGTCAAAGATACGCAGGATCAAACAATAAACTAGCCATAAAGAAGACCAATCAAGTGGTGGGTGTATATGGGATTTGTATTAAATGCTATTGTTTAACCTTATTAGACATAAATAATTATTGGTGATAATAAATTAAGCCAGCCAGTGTATCCCCAGTTCAGTTCATTAACTATTACCGTAGATAGAGAAGTAGAGATTTCTGCTGAGGTAGCTACAGCCCTGGGGCTACTTATGGACTATTGTGCATGATGCTACACTCCATAAGACAAAATATACTGTTGGGAAATTTTGCTCTGCACTTTTAACATACTATTTCCACAGTTGACATTTCAACATCATGATTGTTTGCTCTCTTGGGAGATACTGGCATCTTTTGCAAATTTCAGTAGTTGTTGAATAATTGCTGTTGAGATGTATTTTGCTTCTCATTGGCTGACTTAGTCTCACCACCTCATTATAAGTCTATGATTTCTTCCCTGAAATCTGTTAAGTTTCATCTGCAAGTGAACAACAAAAACAAAAACAAAAAAAGGCGATCAATCCTCTTGGACGTGAGAGACTATAAAATTTGATCATTTGGCAACACATTCATTCTTGTTCTTTCTCTTGATCTCCCTGTGTGCAGCGTTCTACATTTTTAGTTAAGTGTTGGGGTGAAGAATGAAATCTGTGTCCAAAGAACAAATTGACGCTTCCTGGCCTCTCTGGGAATTGAATGAGCTGTTGCTTAAAAAGAACCTATGATGACCTCCTCTGGCAGCACGTTGTAGTGTTCCGCCACATGGACAGTGAGGAGTGTTTTCCTAATGACCTGCATTAAAAGGAGAGGCTCCATTTCCCTGAAATGGTTTACTCTATAATGTGTCATGAATTAAATGCAATAATGTCAGTCCTTCCAGCTCCCTGATTGCATAATCTGATTATGTTGTTCTTAAATAATTCCTCTCCAAACTATAGCTTTATCTACAAGTGGCTAGAATGGGTCACAAAAGAACCATAGGTAATCTTGTTTACTTCTTAGGGTTATTACTGCAGGCATCACATTCATCCTGAATTCACATTCATCCTGAGACATACCATGGCCACTCAGGGAGTTTTTACGTGCATCTGAACCATTTTCATTTGTTCTGACTTTGCATTATGTTAATCAACAGTAGTGATTGATTATTTTGCAGGAAGTGGAAAGGTCAGAAGGATGAATTAACTACCAAATCGTCAATGAGGAGCCTCTGTATTCCTTTGAAAAGAAGGTTCTAGTAGTATTAGGTAGGGCAGAACTAAGTTGGGAGAAATGAAATAGAACTTAATTAAATCCTTCCCATCTGAATTTTAACACCTTTTCTGTAAGAAAATCTTGCCTGATTCCCCTTACTAGGTCTTTCTGGAATATACTCTCTATACCCTTTACTTTAGGTTCACAGAACTTACTGTTATAATTACAAATTTACTTGGAATGAATCTCACCTCTCATTTTTCTTTTTTTTCAAACAAGTCTCACCAGAGAGTGAAATGTGGTCTATAAAAGGATGGCTTCTAGAGACTCATTTTTAATTCCATCTTGGCTTCTTACTAGTTTTGTGACCTTAGTTTTATCCTCTGTAAAATGGGCACATTAGTAGTTCCTACATCATAGAATTGTTGTAAGGATTGAATGAATTAATCATTATAAAACACTTAGAACACTACCTGGCACACAGTGAACATTCATCCAATAAGTGTTACCTAGTATCATTCTTTATTTTATTAATGTTCTATTTTATTAATATCTGCCTCTCCCCTAAACTCTAAGCTCCGTGAAGACAGAGGACCCGTCTGTTTTGTTCATTCCCATTACATTCCCAGTATATGTTACAGTGCCTGGCGTATACAGCAATTCAGCAAATGTTTTCTATATAAAAAAATATCTAAAATATATTGCCTAGAAGCATGAGATACTCTGGAAGTGAATATGAAGTCAAACACCAAAGGATTAAATTTTGCCTCTCTAAGCATTATATTAAGGTATTGAATGAATGAGCCCTATTCTATCAGAAAATACTGTATGAGAATATCTTAGGAAATATGATTTGATCCACAGATATCCAGTTTTGCAGTAAAGAGCCATGCCATGATGAGTTTTTTCAAATACTCTCTATAGTGTATGATCTTTTTAGGGCAAGAGCAAAGCAGCCAGCTGTTTGAATACAATGATAGTTCTTTCTAATGCTCAGTAAATATAGTCACTTGGCATTAGTATGCTCCTTTTAAAGAAAGCCCTTTCTCTGTATTTACACAAGAGAGAAAACTAGATATACAGCCACAAAGGAGGTACATGTTGAGATAAAGAAGCTTTGCACAGTGGCAGTATCGTAGCCAATGAGGTTTATCCGAGGCGCGATTATTGTTAATTGAAACATGTTGAGATAAAGAAATTTGGAGAAATTTAGAGACCAAGATAGAGATCAAGACAGAGACAAGGATGAAGGTGGAAATGGAGGCAAAGAGAACACCAGATGGGCTTGGGTGGAGACAGAGGTGGCCAAGAAAGACAAATTTCTATAGGTCAAGCATCCCAAACTAATTCTATAGGGACGGTTTCTGGGATATGTCTTATCAGTCAAAAAAAATGAGCTTTTGGAAGTTTTTAGAGGAAAGATGAGTTTTAATTTGCAATATAGAAGATACCTTGAGTCAGTCAACCAACAGATGCCATTAAATAGTATTCTAGGCCTTGAGGATGTAGTATCTGGGCCCTCCAAAAACTTTCAGCTTCACGGTGAGAGAGAGTTGAACAGACCCATCAACAAATAAGTAAGTTCATTTCCATTACTGACCAGTGCTCAAGAAGATGATGATGTATTCCATAAAGGTGATGGGTTTGATGGTGGGTGGTTCATCGGGCAGGATGCTAATTGTGAAATAGAAATTCCAGAAATAAACTGGGAAGAAATCAGAGAGGGAGACAAACCATGAGACACTCTGGACTCTGGGGAAACAAACTGAGGGTCACAGAAGGGAGGGGGCTGAAGGGATGGGGTAACGGGGTAACGGGTATTAAGGAGGGCATGTGTTATGATGAGCGCTGGGTGTTACATGCACCTAATGAATTGTTGAACACTACATCAGAAACTAATGATGTACTATATGCTGGCTAACTGAACATAAAAAAGAAAAGAAAGGCCCAGAAATTTGAGCTGAGACCTGAATGTTGAGAAGGAATCAGCCATCTGGGGAACTGTTCTCATTTTGCATAAAAAAGCAGCAAGAATTGTGCTTGAATTCTGTTGTCCAAGATTTCTGCCCCCACTTCCTCCGGAGCCATGTATATCTGTGTCTCTGAATTCAAGTAAATAGTACCCTGATTACTTGCTTTTTATGCTAAATGCTGAGATATTTTCAGTTGTGCATAATAATAATAGGTGTGTTCTTTTTAAGTCTCAATATCCTGATAAAACTTCTATCATCTTCCTTTATCTGTCCTCTTCTTTCTCTTAACATAGTCTTTTTTATTTACTGTCATTTCCATGTGCTTTGTTAGAATACCATTCTTGGTTGGTCACTGGGATTCCACAGTTATTTCTCTGGTGCTGTTATGGTACTTCGCTTGAAATAACAGATGAGCATCTGAACGGTTGCCTTAACATGGATACCTCCATATATTCAATTATGTTTTAAATGCATCGGTGTGGAACATTTAAACAAAGTTGACTATGAATAATTTATAAAGCACAATAAATTTATTTTCCCACAGCCGTCTTTAGTGTAGAGGAAATGAATGACACTGAGTTTTCACATGTCATGATTCAGTTGTATTTCTAAACAGTGCCTCGGGCACGGTGCAGTTGAGCAATTCTGTCAATCTTCTCAGCATTCAGGTGTCACTTTCCTGATTGACATCAGAGAATCTTTGTGTCATCTGGAAGAAAATTTTATGGGAAAGCAGATAATAATTACTCTTGCCTCTAGAGAGAAACCCTATTAGTCAAATAGGAAGGTAAATGACTCATCAAAAATAGACCCACATCTCAGCTTAAAGGTCAGACTTCTCTGTCTAAACTACACATCAGCGTTTGTTCACTCAGGCAACAAATCTTCGCCGTGTGTTTCTTCTTTTCTGGGCACTGTTACTCGGGATTTTACTCTAAAATACAATATATCTGGCCCCCAGATGATCCAAGGAAGGAGATGAGGGAAGGAGTAATGACTGTGCAATGTTATAAATGGTTGGGGGATCCTCAGAGTGTGGAAGGGCAGCAGATAAAAGGGAGGGATTAATACAACTCAGGGGTGAGGCAAGTCAGCTGTGTGTAACTGGCGGGAAGCTGTCTGGAAGTCTGTGGTGCCAAAAGAGAGGTAGAGTGTTCTGGGCAGAGAAAGTGACCTACCCAGGCATGTGGCGGTGACACAGCTGGCGCACTAGCAGAAGTCCACGTTTGGGCAGACGGCTTCCCAGATGAAAGGAAACTGATATATTTAGGCAATTGAATAAACAGGACAAGATGCCATTACTTCTGTGCTTTAGAGGAGGTAAGTGTGAGGGCTAGAGTACTTAGAGATGTCACGGGCTGCTCTGATGTCCTGTGTAATCTGGAAAGGCAGGCGAGAGGTAGGATAACAGGGTTCTCCAGGACACAGAAACGGGAGAGGATCATCAACATTGTGAATTTAGCATTTCGAGTGCTGGTCTGTATTATAAAGAAAGTTATCAATTTCCCCACCCCCCTTTTTTTTTCTGGAAATGATAAAGACCTCTCAAGGTCCCTGTTTTCTTTTTGGGTCTGTGCTCCATGACTGACTTAAAAAACATAGTGATGGTCTTTGGAGGTTCTTCCCATTTTTTTTTTTTTTTTAAGATTTTTTTTATTTTTTGACAGAGAGAGGTCACAAGTAAGCAGAGAGGCAGGCAGAGAGAGAGAAAGGGAAGCAGGGCCCCTGCTGAGCAGAGAGCCCGATTCGGGACTCAGTTCTAGGACCCTGAGATCATGACCTGAGCCGAAGGCAGCGGCTTAACCCACTGAGCCACCCAGGTGCCCGGTTGTTCCCATTTTAAAGCCTAAAATCTTTTGGCAAGCATTTCAAAGAAAATAATGCCAACAGAGGCTAAAAAAGTTAACAGAATGACTGTATAAGGACAGTTAATAGTTCCAGAAAGACATAATTCCAGGACTTATACAGTAAATCAGATGGAAACCCAGAAAACTTATTGTATTTGATTTCTTTTTAGCACTAAATATATTAGTAATTAATTATTCTGTGCTCTCAGAATATGATGTAATTATATATGTTTGTCACAGTGGGGAAGAAAAATTACTGAATGCATAAATCAATGCACTCTTTCTACCTCTCCTATAAAGGGCAGTTATTTGTGGCTTAAGGAGTACAGAGAGATTAGAGTATGCAAGTTTGGGCTGAGCCCGAATTTTTCCTTTAAAATTCAGGAGATAAAATTCAACATAAGCAGATACTAATAAATATTAAAATGCAGTCATATTTAATAAAGATCATTAGGAAGACAGACCACCTCAAAAAAACAACTAGTAACCTTCCTAACTTGAGTAATGCCTTTACATCGTTCTTGCCCTTTAAATCATAGCCTTCCTTAAATGGTACAAGAGTTTGTGTTAGGTGAAATTGAAGGTGAACTTCCAAACCAAATGATAAAATCATAAGTACACTAATTGGCTTTTGGTAGATCATTTAAACTTAATCATTCTGCCCTATCTGATTATTACTGGGCTTGAATGGATACAGGCAATGATTTGACAAGTGAGTTCACAACAGGGCAGCTGCAATCCAAATCTTAAATTTGGTAACTAGCCAACTAGGTCTTTTTTCATTTCATATTCAGTGACGACACTCACACGGACCCTCCTGGAAGAACATAGACCTGTTCGTTCAGGATTCATTGTCCTAGACCTGAGGTCACCACAACTGCTTAAAGAGCCTCTGAGTTTGATAACTAATTCATGAGAAAGAACTCCCTCTGTGACTAGAGACTTTAAGAACTAAATTCAACATTTCCAGTGCCTTCTTACTGTGAGCCAGGATTTGAAAGGTAAAAGAATTAATTATGCTAATGCCTAGTAATGCAAATGAAATAAAATGTCATTGCAGCAAAGCTTAATCGTAATTAGTGGATCACAAGTTTTGAAATAAGGTGCTAAAATGGAAATTTACTGAGATACTGTTTAATGGCATACTAATACTCTTAATGGTGTTAAACTGGTCAATGTCAGGTAGCAAGCAATGAATGTGAGACTATACAAAATTTTTAATCTCCAAATGAAATAAGCTCTTATGCAATTAAACTGACTTTATAATTTTGAACTTAATCTGGGGTGCTAAATATATATATATATGTGTGTGTATGCCATATTACATCACAATTAACTGAACCATGGTTTAAATGTACAAAACCTGTACTTGTATCAGTTAAAAAAAAAAATGGCTCAAGGAATTGAGAAAAAAGCTTATGTCAACTGTGGTGTCAATCCTAGAGGGTATTTAAAAATAGAAATAATCAGCATTTAGCTGAGTTTTCATTCTCTCTGTAATAAAGCAAATTAGCATGTGACATAAGCCATCTCTTAATAATAGTTTCAAGCCGCATTGACATAAAGTAATCAAATTTCCATAGGAAATTTAACTTGCATGCTAGACAGTTTAATTATCTGGTGCACATTTCAATAGTTCCCATTATAAGAAAATATGCCAGAGTTTGTCACCGAGAGTGTCTATAACAATAGTTTAAACACTTCGATAAATTTTAATTATCTTATAAATCATCTGCCTGCTGATACATACAAATGTGTATATTCATTCAAATATTACTTCATTTGACCAAAACCTGGGTGGTGAATTAGTAACTAAAATCACTCGTAATATAAACTTTATTCCAGAAGTTCTTAAAATGTAACCAGTAATCTTGTCTTTAAGTAATATGAACATTAAAAAAATGGGCATAGAATTTGACCATTAAATCTAGCTTTAATATCCTACTCCAGAATGCCTCCTTTACCTCTCTGTAGGTTATTGATCCTGCCATCCCTTGTGTCCAGAAAATAGATATGCAAACGGATCGTATCATCTGTTTTTATAGTGCTCCACAGAGTGCTTCGTACAGCACCTTCACAGGCATAGCATCACATGGTCTCCCATGCCCTGAAGTAGTTGGTGGGCTCTTGGTAATTTTTCTCTCGTCACAGTTGAAGAAATGGAAACCACAATCCCCACAGAACAGTTCTGATCTCAAAAGCAGTCCACAGCCTCCTCAGTACTGCTGAAGCTGGCCCATTTTTGCTTATAGGATGGTCTTGATGTTTGTTACTCTTATTTCAGAGAAAATTGTGACATGAGACTTAGGCTCTTTTTCGAGGTCAAAGTATCTTAAAGGGAGGGGGTCCAAGAAGTTGGTGAAGGTAGGCACACTGACACAATGAGAGGTATGGGGAAAGCCTGGCAGGAAAGAGAGAAAATACGCTTTCTAAAGAGTCTCAAGAGTTCCAGCATCACCAGAAGCTCGGCTCCGGGAGTTCAGTCAGCAGGGATACCTGCTGGCTCCATGGCCCAGCGGTCAGGTACAAAGACCACTGCAGACATCAAAATGCTGTGAGTCATCAGAGAAGAATCAACTGTGTCAGCCCAAGGAAGTGTGCTGATTTTATTCATAACACTAATAATAATAATAATAATAATAACAAGGAGCCTGATATTTACCAAGTATTTACTACACATTAGGCATGTGATATAGCCTCCCTAATCATCTTACTCTCATTCCATCAAGCCTCCTCTTCCCTCCCATTCACCTGTGGTCTCTTGACCTCCACCTGTAGACTCAGACTTGCACCAGTGTCCAGGGCTTGTCCAAAATGTAAGCAAGAACATTGTGATGATATTTGCCTCATAATCTAAAACTCAAAAACCAAGTCACCATTCCTTTTAGTCTGGCTTAAACTTTGGGTCGTTTCTTGTCGCTGGGCACCTGCTTTAGTTCTAAACTATCATTTTGTGTCCCGGTGGTGATGATAGTGCCGTATAGACTTTAAAATCCATGAAAGAAAAGACAGTATTGGTCCTACTACTGTAGCTCAGTAATTAGCATCCAACGACTGGCATAAAATAGGTGCTCAAAATACATATTCAACTCTTCATTAAATCAACCAAATGGACCACCAGTCTAGCCCTTATACTTAGATTCTCTTGGTGTAACATTCCTAATCTCAGCAGCAGCAGAATTATTATAAACTACCACTTACTATTTACCATTTGCTGATGCTTTAAATGTATTATGTTATTTAATCCTTGCAAGGTAGGTATTTTCATGGCACAGAAAAGGAATATGAAGCTCCATGAGGCTAAATGATTTTCACAGTCTGTTACACACAGCTGGTAAAAGAACTGCAGTTCAAACAGAGATCTGAGATACTCCATGTAGAGCCACCATGTTCTCCTCTGGACTCTCCTGAGGAATTGCCATGACTTTCTGAACCCCAGACCAAGGTTTTGGACCTTCTTGCTTGCTGATAGTCTTTCCTGCTATCACATGCCTCGCTGTCCTTGGTTCACCCTTTCCTTTGTTGGGACATTTTGCCTAGCTGACTGCTCTCCTAAGCACCACATAACTACGTGTCTTCAATAGTCCTATCCTTTTGATCAATGACAGTTTTAAGCACCAGAGGTTGCACCTGGGTAGGATATATCTAAATATGAATGGTCTGAGAGAGCAGGGCTCAGAGAGTGAGTGGCAGCCAAAGGCTTTAAAGACTATAAAGGGTGAGGTGAGAGAAACAAAGTATAGCCATCTAGAACAAGAGGCGGAAATGAGGTGGAACATGGATGAACAAATTGGATATCAGTAATTCATTGGAAATCTAATGAGAAAAATACGTGATCACAAGCAGAGTGTGGATAACTTGAGTAATCACCACAAACTAGTTAACTTGCTTTGCTCCTGACTTCCCTTTTTGGAAATCAGCCTGGAATGAAGGACTGAGTTGATTCAAAGGGTAAAGCATGCATGCTTCCAGTGTTTCTCCTGCCTGAAGACATGCATTGCTCTAACCGTGGCCTGGCATGTCATAGGCTCTCAACACGTTTTGTTGGATAAATAAATCAGCCAGTTGAAGACAATGTTATGCATGCCAGCATTTCCTCCTAAGACCAGGTTGGTCTACCAGTGTCCTCTCTATTCCAGAAGGTGAATTCCAGTCTTCTCCATATCGCTGTAGTGACATAGACTACACCCAGCCTGACTGGTAATATTATGCCGGCTATACCGTGCATCCGTATTTCTGCCTTCCAAAGTGTTCATTGTGCTCTACTACTTGGTTATGTTTTGTTTTATATATCACTCAAAAATCCTGAGGGATATGCCCTAAGATCTTTGCTGTCACCACCATACATTGTGGTGGAATGCCATTACAGATGAGAGTTTCAACCGTGAAATTCAGTAAAATCTAAATGAAAAATTTAAGTGCGCCTTTCCAAACTTTCTTCTTCTACCAAGTACAAAATGTATGTCTTTCATTATACAGCTGGCTTTCTTTGATGCTGTTAATGAAGAAATACAAGTCTTGTCGTTTTACAAGAGTTGCTACAAATGGAAGGATGAGTGAGGAAAACTGCTGGGAAGCCAGGTACCTGCTGGACAGCAGGCTCACTCCCTCCCCAGGGCCCAGAAACCAGCCGCGGGGAGCACGTCATGCTAACCCATGCCGTGACACATTAAAAGTGACTGGATTTCATGAGCCTTTAGGATTACTTGCAAATAATCGGACTACAAATATTAAGTCTGTAAAAGTCACCACTCTACCTCATGTGTTCTTAACCAACTGAAAGGAATGGTTTAGAGTACTAGCCAAAAGCACAGGCTTTCAAGTCCTACAAAAGCTGGGTTTTGGGATCCAGGCTCTTATTTCTTAGTAGCCATGCAACCTTGGAAAAACAATTTTTTTTCAGTTTTTGTCACTTATTTAAAAATTTCATAAAAATTTAAAAATTTCAGTTTTTGTCATTTATTTTAAAAAGCTAATCATTGTTGTCGCCTCATGAGGCCATTGTGAGGATAAAATAAGACAGTATGCATAAAGCACTAGGGCCATTGGTAGATATTAGCTCTTCATTTATATTATTATTATTCTTAGATTACAATTTCTGGGCATGGACTCTGCCTTCTGTTTGCCTGAATCCCTAATGCAATGGTAAAAAACAAAACAAAACAAAAAAACCAGTTCGTTTATTTAAAAGCCTGGGCTTCTAAAGGAATAAGCTTTAATTTTTAGAAAAAAAAAAGTCTTCTGTGTAATATAGGTCAAATGAGGTGTGAGATAATGAGAAGCCACAAACCTCCTGCAGCCTCTTGGCTGAAGAGAAGCGATAGCAGGGGAGAGCACGAGTTCTGAGCCCCTTGAACACTTTCAGTAATCAGACTCATGAAAGGGAGGGAATTTCATCTCTGTTAAAAGTAGTGGAAACATTATACTCATTTGAGCTTTCTGAGCTTTTGGTCTAGAAGGCAAAACCAAATGGTTTGTTTGCCCAGGAAAGAGCTGAGAGAATTTCATTTCTTTCTTCACTCTCCAAGCAAACCTGGCTTCACTACCTCCTTTCTTCTGTCAGGGAACGTCTCAAAGCATCTGGCAAGCCCTTGACCGCAGCCAGTCCTGTTTCTGAAACTTTTACTGATCCAGAAAATAGCTGAATCTGTGCTCTTGGGAAAAACAAAGAGTGATGGGGGATTTCAAGCAGTTGGCGCCAAAAATTCCTTAATTGTAAAGTGACGCTAGAATCAGTACCAAAGAGAGAATGGGTTTGGGTTTTTTTTTTTTTTTTTCCTTTGTGTGTATGGAGGTGGAGACCGTGGGAGACAGATACTCTGCAGTGAACATAGTGTCTCCCAAATAAATAGCCTCCCCCAGCCTGAGACAGAGTTGCTGTTTTCCTGTTAGGGAGCTGGTATAATTGGTATTAGTAAAAGACACGTATTGCAGGGACTGTTGTGTGAAAATAAATAAAAAAAGAACAATAACAAAAAAAAAGTACACTGCAGTCACTTTAAAAGCACTTTTTTTTAATTAAGATTTTATTTATTTATTTGACAGACAGAGATCACAAGTAGGCAGAGAGGCAGGCAGAGAGAAAGAGAGAGAGAAGAGGAAGCAGGCTCCCCGCTGAGCAGAGAGCCCGATGCAGGGCTTGATCCCAGAACCCTGAGATCATGACCTGAGCTGAAGGCAGAGGCTTTAACCACTGAGCCACCCAGGTGCCCCCAAAGCACTTCTAACACAATGACTTAACTCTAAGCAAATTGTAAGAGCTGTCTAGCTTCCTAGGCCTTCCCTGTGCACTGGGCACTTCCCAGGCGTTATGATGTTCTCACGTTTAATTCTCACAATGAATCTGTAAGGAAGGAGGTAACATTAGCCCCGTTTTAGAGATAAGGAATTTATGACTCAGAGACACTAAGTGACTTGTAGAAGGTCACTCAGCTTATAAATGATGGAGCCAGAATTTAAGAGATTACCAGGATTACTGTCCCTAGCCATTCTGCTTACTGCCCCAGAAAATGAGAGACAAGTTCAGCTGACTGAAGAAGACTGTGGCCAAGCCAGCATGGAGTGTTTGGGACTTAAGGAAACATTTGCAGACTTGGCAGAAGAGGAGAGTGAAGCATCAGAGAATACAGAAGAAGGTGGTGGTTCCAACCATTACCTGGGACTAGAAATACAGTATCTAGTTGAAAGAAAATGGATGGTCAGAATGAGACCACAATATTCATTAAATGTGTATGTTTTTGTGAATGGTTACGTACGTTTACCTATATGTAGTACTTAATCATTTTATATACATTTTCTATTTTTGCGAAAGTCCCAACTGCAAGTGCTTGTCTAGTACAAATGTTTGCATCCACCTTCCATACTAATCATAAGTATTAAACTTTTCCTGGCACCCTCTTCCCCCTTTCCTACTCTTACCACACCCTGTTAGTTTCATTTACAGTAATTTTTATAATTTATAATTAGTGTTTTTTTGTCTGCATACCTGTGTATTGTCTAGCTCTCTCTCACTCCTCTTACAGGCAATGGGAAATTTCTACAAGAGGCATGGCTCACAGTAGAAGCCTAACGTATTTTTCTTGATTGAATGAGTGATCAGTTGAGGATTCTGTTTCCTGACTGATTGGTAAACGTCCTTCATAGTTGGTGAACATTAGTTCTTTGTCTGTCAGATTTGTTGCAAGTATTCTCGTTTCTCAGGTTCCCTTTGTTTTTTATTGTTTATGATAGGTGTTTAATCTAGAAATAAGGTATATTGTAATACTCAGTTTAATGTATTTCTCTTTATTGTTTATGATAGGTGTTTAATCTAGAAATAAGGTATATTGTAATACTCAGTTTAATGTATTTCACCGTGATTTCTGAAACATTTGTACCTATTAGGTCTTTTTTTTTTTTAAGATTTTATTTATTTATTTGGCAGAGAGAGACACAGTGAGAGAAGGAACACAGGCTGGGGTAGTGGAAGAGGGAGAAGCAGGCTTCATGCTGAGCAGGGAGCCCAGTGCAGGCCAATCCCAGAACCCTGGGATCATGACCTGAGCTGAAGGTAGATGCTTAACAACTGAGCCACCCAGGTGCCCCTTTATTAGGTCTATCTTTTAATGATTTGCTGTTCTACTTTTAACTCTTAAATGATCTGGAATTACTTTTTAACGTATGGTGGAATTGGGAATTTAAATGAAATTATCTTCACAAACGATTATTTTCTCAACCCCTAATTTCATGTGTATTTCTTCCATATTCCTTTATGATTTGCAACATATGATATATCAATATAGCCTATTAAATCAATGTACTTCTTTACATACATTAGCATATCTGTTCTATTCATTTACCTGCTAATCCTTTTGCTACTACTTCCCTGTTTTAATTATTGTTTTATTAAAAATTGGGTTTTCTGATGTATTCTACTATCTCTTCAGACAAGGCCCCTCTATCATTTTTCCGTTTCCAGATTCTCTTACCATTCTTGCCTGACTTGACTTTCTGTGGAATTTTAATATTTTACTAGTTGTCAGTCCAGTGTGATCATAGCAGGTGAAGCAATCTTTCTTTGCACCACTGACTGATCCTCCGACACTGGCAACTTCATTGCCATCCTGGCAGCTCCTCTCTCCCTCCAGCTCTGCACTTGACTTGTTGAGATTCCATGCACACATTTCAGCATGACCATTCTTGCCCTGTACTTTTTGGAATTTTAGCCTCCGAACCAGTGTAGGAGCAGATTATGATGGGAATCAAACCTTACACATCAGTGGAGCAGAGCGGCATGTCATCTTAGGTAGAAATAAAGATTAAGTTCAACATGTAGGAAAATTATTTGAAAGCCCCTTATATTATCTATTTAGTTTGGCATGTATGGTTTTTGTGTACAGAAAACTATGTGCAATAATACACATATATTATAATACATAATAATGCATATAACATGTCATATATTATACTCATTTAGGGGAGATTTAATGATATATTTTCTTTCTCCCTACATCCCTCTACTGAGTCTGTCTATTTTAATTTATGTAAATTGAATCCACTTATGAGGCAGTTTTACTCTGTCTTGCATGGTTGAGAGATGCCTCCTGATTCTTAGGTTATTTTGTTATTGAATCTCTGATTTAGGAGATAGCAAAATTTATTTTTTATTATTAATTAATTTATTTATTTAATTTTTTTATGAAAGATTTTATTTATTTATTTGACAGAGATCGCAAGTAGGCAGAG
>NC_081565.1:29523242-29529136 GCF_022355385.1 Mustela nigripes
CCGCTGCCTTCGGCTCAGGTCATGATCTCAGGGTCCTGGGATCGAGTCCCACATCAGGCTCTCTGCTCAGCAGGGAGCCTGCTTCCTCCTCTCCTCTCTCTGCCTGCCTCTCTGCCTACTTGTGATCTCTCTCTGTCAAATAAATAAATAAATAAATAATCTTTAAAAAAAAAAAAGATAAAAAAATAATAAAAATTACATCTTTAAGGTCATGGGTTAGCTCTTTTGCAGACAGCAAACTGTATGTAAGACGTATATTTTGATTCTCAATTTGGTTTTATGAGTCCTGTTTAAGTTTTGCCCCAGATTTGTATGGAAGTTTACTATTATGCTTGAATTTCAGTGTTACAAGTTTTCATATATTTGTGTGTGTGTGTGTGTGTGTGTGTGCGGGCACATGTGCACACCTGTGCTTTTATTATTATATGGAGAAAAACTGGAATATGCTGCATCTGAGGCTACTAGATAAATACAATATCACTAGATGCTTCCAAACTATTATTTAATAATTGTTTGAAGAATGATGTTAAAGGATAAATCTGTTAAAGGATTAGCTTCAACTGGAATTTCTTAATAAAATTGCTTATAGTGATGACTGTAATTATATGGATTAATAATTATCCCTGACAGGAGAGGGAAGGTTGTCCTTCATGTCACTCTAATGCCAAATGCAGTTGTTTCTGCCTAGTGCTAAATGCTCAAAATAATTAGCTAATTTCACTTCCCTATTTAGCAAGAGGAGAATATTTTCATCCCTGCTTCCTTGTTCCTCACATACCAATTTATTCCACCCCCAGCACAAGTTTATGGGTGACCCTTTCTTCCAACTAGAGGCAAAATATTGGGTCTTGAAGCTCTGTTGGAATTGTCCTTAGTCTTTCAGTGCAGAGATTATGATCATAGCCTAGGACTTAGGGTAAGCAAAAGAAAACTGTATTTGACAAATACTATCTCTGATTAACTAAGAACCGTGTGATAAGAGATGGCTGAGATACGGTCTTTAACCTAAGGAAACTTCCAGTCTAGCATGAAAGATAAACACTAAATCGAATAGCTACATTATGAAGAGTTCTATATTAAAGGAATGACCAAAATGAGACCATGACACAGACGTGAGATGGTTAATTCTGCTTGGTCAGGAGTCAGAGGAACAATCAAATCAACAAAAACCCAGTTCACCATTCCAGGAAATCAAGAGGAAAAAAATACTGTGAGAAAAAAAGATCAGCAATTCTGTCAACTGTACTTCAATTTAAAAAAAAAATTTTTAAAGGTTAACAGCAGCAGAAATGGTAGTAAATAGTACATGAGTTAGTTTCGGGAAATCTGCATGAAGAGCTGAGTTTGGGAGGATAAATATGAGCCTCCTGGAGATGTTGAGAGAGTAACACACCCCATTTGTGTAGGTGTAAAAATGCTCACTCTGCTACAAGAAAAATAAATTGTCCACTATGACTCATCTTGGTGTATATGTTTGGAGTGTTGGAGGTGAAGTTAAAGACTAGGAACGGCCTCCTCAGCCCTACTATTGATTCTGAAATTTGTTCTATGGGTGACTCAGAGGTTAGGGTGCAGAAGAATGGTATGCTCATATTTATGTTTTAGAAGGAAAGCTGGCAACAGAGTAGGGAGCTGAGGCCAAGAAGATAGTTGGGAATAATTTGTTCCCGCCAGCTAAATGTAGAGCTTGCCCTCCGTTCCTTTTTGCTTCTGGAAGAGGGTTAAAGCAGAGGAGGAAATAGAAAGGAAGAAAAAGCTAAAAGAGGACAAGAATGTTCTGGAGGAATTTATATTGATCAGTCGCAGGAGTGAAGAAGGGAAGCTTCCATTCCTCTCACCTCAAGATCACTTGTATGGCATCTTGGGCCTGGAAACCAGGAACTACCTATTGGATGCTGTCTCCTGTTAGAAACTTTTTTTTTTGCCTCTCATGTCTGATCTTATTAAATTTAAATTTTAATTAAAAAAAACAAAAAACAAAAACAACTTTCATCATTTTGTTCCAAACATGACACTGCTGACTTGCAGTTTAAACACTTAACACCTTATCAAGATCCTTATTTTCCCTCTTCCTGTTAAATGCTGCCCGGAGATGATTCTCCAAAAGTTCTGCTTTTATCGTTACAAATCCTGCTCAGAAGCTTAATTTGAAGGACAAAAGTTAAGTTCTGAGGATAAATTTTAAAACTCCATCCTTCACAGGCGCCTGGGTGGCTCTGACGGTTAGGTTAAGTATCTGCCTTTGGCTGGGTTCATGATCTCAGAATCTTGGGATCCAGTCCAGTATCCTGCTCCCTGCTCATGGGGAGCCTGCTTCTCCCTCTCCCTCTGCCTGCTGCCCCCCCTGCTGGTGTGTGGGTTCTCTTTCTAATAAATTAATAAAATCTTTAAAAACAAAAACAAAAACATCCATCCTTCCTACCAGCATGATAGCTCTCATTTACTGTGGCCTTTTGCCATAGTCTTTCTCCCATAAATCCCTTCTGAATCTTCACTCCTTAGTCTGCCCCTATTAAAATTCTTTTGGTCCTTCAGAGAATTAAAAGTTCAGCTCAAATCCTATTTCTCGTTACACATTTTTAGGTGAGTAACGGGAGGCGACACTTATATTATGTTAAGCACTTGAAACTTTATTTAGAAATCCTTCCTCATTTCTCTACATATATTATTTGTCTGAACGTTTGGAAGTTCTCAAAAATATCTGATAGCCTAGTTTCCAGTGGGAACATGTTTCATTCCATTCAGCCAGTATTTATTCTGCTCCTAATATGTGGAAGGTATCATGCTAAACATTCTCAGGATGCCAGTGTTAAGGGATAAGTAAGTCAAATGTCTGCTCTCAGAAAGAACAGCTAACAAATTTATTAATTGGAGAGTTGTTTCTACTTGACCTGCATGATTAATGATTTGTGACTTTTCAAATAAGAAATGATAATAAGAAAAAGTACTCTTCCTTCATTGATTTGGTAAATTCCATAAGTAGATGAAATTGTGATAGAAGTTCCATAAATGTATTTAAATGGCACACATTTCACTTTTCACAGCAAAAATCCCTTCTCAGTAGACACAAATACAATCAAGCCTTCAGTACTGAAATATACACTTTATCCTACTGTATATATTGCTAATTAGAGCATAGGTCTTCATTCATTTGGGCTGTTATAACAAAATATCACAGACTGTGTGGCCTATAAACAACAGAAATTGATTTCTCACAGTCGTAGAGGTTGGAAGTCAGAGATCAGGGTGCCAGTTTAATTGAGTAAGGGCTCCCTGCTGGGTCACAGCCTGCCAACTTCTCACTGGGCACTCACACAATAGTAGGGGCTGGCTCTAGGGCATTGATCTCATTCATGAGGATTCTGCCCTCATGACTTCATCACTTCCCAAAGGCCTCACCTCCTAATGCCATCATATCGAGCATTAGGATTTCAGCATGCATTTTGGGGAAACACAAGCATTCCGATAGTAGTGCCATATGTGTATAAAATGCCTTCCTCAGAGACTAAAAGTTTAGGAAACTGATGTATCCATTTTCCACACCATCCTTATATAAGTGGCTGCACTGTTTTAGACTTCTCTGCTATTCATTTTAAAGGAAAGCAAACATAATTTATTTTAATTATTTTACCTGAGAGGAGAATTTAACAAATGAGTTACTATCAGCCATAGTTAGAAATGGAATATATGAAGGGGACAAGCTATAAGGAGGTAGACAAGCCTGATAAAAATTTAAGACCAGCTGGGTCAGCCCTGACATTTACTCCAAAACCCATTTGCCCTCTGGTACTCTTAGTAAGGAAGATCAGTTGTCAGGATTCAGTAATCCCATTAGATAGGAAATATAGTTTTCCAGATGATGGGAATTTTATCCCAGAGGGATTTGAATATTGCAGGGAAAAATGAAGGATTAAGTAAGGCTCAGAAGAAAGCAAACATACCCTATGTTACCATCTTTGGCCAATGCTTTCTAATTCTTCTTTTTCGTATCTTTAAATACAGAATCCCCTTCACCTACAACTGAGTTTAGAAAATTCATTAAGTTCTGATGCTGATGTCACTGTCTCAATCCTGACCATGAACAACTGGTACAATTTTAGCTTGTTGCTGTGCCAGGAAGACTGGAACATCACCGACTTCCTCCTCCTTACCCAGAAAAATTCCAAGTTCTACCTTGGGTCTATCATCAACATCACCACCAACCTCTCCTCCATCGACGACCTCTTAAGCTTCCTGCAGGTCCAGCTTGAGAGTATTAAGAACAGTACGCCCACCATGGTGATGTTTGGCTGTGACATGGAGAGTATCCGGCGGATTTTCGAAGTTACCACCCAGCTTGGAGTAACCCCCACTGAGCTTCACTGGGTGCTGGGGGATTCTCAGAACGTCGAGGAACTGAGGACAGAAGGTTTGCCCCTTGGGCTCATTGCTCATGGAAAAACAACTCAGTCCATCTTCGAGTACTATGTACAAGATGCCATGGAACTGGTCGCAAGAGCTGTAGCCACGGCCACCATGATCCAGCCAGAACTTGCGCTCATCCCCAGCACCATGAACTGCATGGAGGTGGAAGCCACAAATCTCACTTCAGGACAATATTTATCAAGGTAAGATGCAAGGCCTGTGTTACATCCCCACTCACATGGTTTTGACTCAAAGCAAAATTTCCCTCTTTCCCCTTTGCAGAAATCTTGACTTTGAGTAGCTTTTGGCTCTAATAATATTTTTGAGAGGCTTTTGGTTACATAAGTGAGTATTTCATGATGTCATCTGGAATTTGATCTACAGATTTGAAAGCGCATGGTGTGTCATAGGGAACACCCAGTCCTGCTTTTAAACCCTGGCTTAGCCCCTTACAAGCTATTTGTTCTTGGCAAGTTGTTCAAAAACTCTGACCCTCAGTTTTCTAATTAATAAGCTAGGATTACATTGAATAGCTTAATAGATGATAATTAAGATGAAATTACATATGAAAAGTACCTAAGACCGTGCTCTGGCTTCATAGTAGATACATAACAAATGTTTCTCTCCCTGCCCACTCTTATATCAACAGACTTAGACAAATCTTTCAAAATCTATACAGAGAAAAACATTAGTTGAGCAAGAAATGGATTTTTCTCTCTCCTCCTAGGCCGTGATGCTTAAAGCATTATAGAGTCATAGTAGAAGACATAGACCCTGGAGTTAGACTCTTTGAGCTTGAATTTTAGCTGTGCCACTTACTGCCTGTGTAACTTGGTCAAGTTACTTAACTTCTCTGAGCCTTATTTCCTGTGTCCTCTGTAAAAAGGACATAACAAGGGGCGTGTGGGTGGTTCAGTGGGTTAAAGCCTCTGCCTTCAGCTCAGGTCATGATCCCAGGGTCCTGGGATCGCCTCCGGCATCAGGCTCTCCGCTCAGCAGGGAGCCTGCTTCCAAATCTCTCTCTCTCTGCCTGCTTCTCTGCCTACTTGTGATCTCTGTCTGTCAAATAAACTAATAAAATTTTTTTTAAAAAGGACATAACAATCGATCCTACTATTCACGGGGTCCTTGTAATAGATGGGTGATAGCTAGTTAGCTAGCTAGCTAGCTGGCCAGGTGGTAGGTAGGTAATAGATAGCTAGCTGGACAGAATTGAGAGTTCCACAAGAGTTTTACTGCCAGAAACTTGGAGTTTTACATGTATATCCATATCCATATGTGTGTGTGTGTGTGTGTGTGTGTGTGTAGGCATCTCTAATTACATACTATTTTATTTAAATGTACCTTTCTTCTCCAGTTTCTCAGTCTGGTTCAGAAGGTAGAATGAAAAAGCCCATTTAATTTATTTTTTTTTTTATTTTTTTTTTTATTTTTTATTTTTTTTTTTTTTTAATTTTTTATTTTTTATAAACATATATTTTTATCCCCAG
>NC_081565.1:29532136-29685690 GCF_022355385.1 Mustela nigripes
GTGGGCGCCTGGGTGGCTCAGTGGGTTAAGCTGCTGCCTTCGGCTCAGGTCATGATCTCAGGGTCCTGGGATCGAGTCCCGCTCAGCAGGGAGCCTGCTTCCCTCTCTCTCTCTGTCTGCTTGTGATCTCTGTCTGTCAAATCAACAAATAAAATCTTTAAAAAAAAAAAAACTCAAGTGTCTTGCATTATAGAAAGACATGACTATATAATGAAATGTCAGGTGGTCATAGTCATTTTATATTTAATCTGTATATGTATATAAATTAATCTAATATGTATATTGATTGAGCAACTACTATGTGCAGGGTGACATGCTAAATGCCATATATTGGCAGAGTTTACTCACAGCCTATACACTCCCTAAAGAAAGTTGTTAGTACAATAAAATAATTCAAAATTCACTTATCAGGAATCTACTGATAATAAAATTAGATATTCTGTCATCATCTGAACTTTCCATTTTCCCCATATTGTATTTGAATTTCCACAAGATTAAAGTCTTTGCATATTTTATTTTATATATGCTATCAAGATTTAATCTTCTGTTTTTGAACTAGTGCATAATTGTGGCTCAGGATTTTATCTGGAATAAGAAAATTCTCCTTCATAACAAAAATATGAGCAAAACTTTTATGTGTAATTTTGAATAGTCATTATTTTGGAAGGACAGTCATAAATAGCAAATAGGAAAAAGCCCTTATGAAAGCTACATTAAGCTATTTAGCATCTTTCTGCCTCATGTAAAATGGAAAGCACAAGAAAAATGATTCTGTTTGGATCCTAAAAATGTTTAGAAACTACAGGGAGAACTATTTGTTGACTTGGGTTGTGTATACCCTAGGGGTTCATTTTATCAAGATCAAACTGATCTTTCTGGCTCCTCAAGGTTTAATTTATGTTAAAGCTATGTGCCTCCTTTCACAAGGATCCCATGGTACTTTGTACATGAAATTATATGGTGGTACTTAGTCCATTCCATCATCATTATTTGTCTGTGTGTCTGACTTCTGAGCTAAAGTATAAATTTTGTTAAGTAGAGACACTATTATTCAGCCCAGTTTAATGCCTAGCACATAGCAACCACTTAATAGACATTTATTGAAATAGAAGGAAGGAAAGGAAATTTTATATTATATTTACATCCTATATTATCTGTGGCCAGAGAAGAAAAATAGGTGGTTGATAGATAAATAAAATTTTGTCTAAATTAAAAACATAGTCTTTTTAAACTTAGGTGCTTAGTGTCTTTGTTCTTTTATTTTTTTCCTTTTTTTTTTTTTAACGGAATATTGGGTTTGTGGATAACCTTTGCCCTTGAGGCTGTTTCCACATGTTCATCTCACAAAGTTTGAAAGTTTAAAAGAGTGTAAGATTTGGAGCCCAGCAGCAATTCACTCTGTAAAAGGATCAGTGACAGTGTGTTCATCTCCATGGATGTGTTTGAGAGTGAATTCCAAGAACTTCAGGAAACATGCCTAGGACTTCTTAGGCTCCCTGAGGAATATGGTCAAAGAGAAAGTTTCAAAGGGAAGTGGGCTAAACCCTGGAAGGAGTCTTTATAATGAATAACTGAAAAGCTGCCTTAAGCCATAAAACATCTGTGGAATTTCCATCAGTCTTATTTATTTTGTTGAATACAGTCTTTTAGGAAGTTCATTATTCTCAGTCCATAAGTCACATCTGCATACAGTAATTTTCTTAATTGTTCCTAAATTTTGTGAGGCTGACCCCACGCCTTCACTGCGTAATGGAAGACATGAGGATAATGAGCCATGAATAGCGGATGTCAGTTATGCAAGCTTTCATTTCTCACACCGTCATTTTCAGTTTGGCCTGACAGAATTGTTAACATTTTAAAATGTTAATGAAATCACCAAAAACATGGATTTTTCAGCATAGGCTTTAGACTTGAAAAATGATTTCTCATGACAGACTACATAGATGTCATTAAAAATATAAGGGATTTTATTCTTCCAGGGTCCCCACTTACCAGAGCTAATGTCTATCAAAAGTATATGTAGGTAAAACCAGTTGGGAGCTAAGTTCATAGTGTGATCTTTAACAGTTTATTTGTAAGTTGTTTTATAAAATTTCAATTATTTGAAGTGATGATATCTGGGTTGTTATTCAGTACCATGAGTGTTTTTGTCCAGCCAATGGCTATTTGTTGGACTAGGATGAGGTAGACAGAATGAAGACATGCATCCTACCATCTTCAACCTGACAGCCTATTGCCTGAGGTTGAAAAGTGAGGAAATGATGATAAAATTAAAAATACGTGATTCTTAAATAGAGATATGTTCCTATAGACAGAGGAGGAAATAATTAACTGTTCTCAGAGACTGAGGAAGAAACACTGGAATTGAATCTTGCCAAACAAGTCATTTTCTAGTTTGGAGCGAATCCAGAGTCATAGGAAATGGCAAAACCCTAAAGAGAAATTTGGTATAGTTGGAGCATACATTGCATGTGAAGAGGATTTGACATGATTCTGGAAAAGTAGTTAATTTGATAGCATGCCACACAGGGCTTTTATGCCAAGCTAAGGAGTAGTGTGCATTTTGTATGCATACTGGATGTCACGTGAATGGCCGAACATTAGCCATGACGTATTCATAAAGTCATAGTCCTGTAATGAATTCATCAGATAAAGTAATACAGCATAAAAACCTTGAAAGTAATTTTTTAAACCATTACAATAGAAAAATCGTTTTTATTTCTCAAAATTAGTTTTAGCCTTGCCCTCATTTTCTCCCTTGATTTATAAATGCCAGACTCTGGTGAAAGTAACTAGGAGTTTGACTAACCGTTTCTAGCATTAGGATTTGTCCATGCTTACTTTAGGCCTTAGATGTTAATGAATCCACTGTTCCTATAGAAAGAGCTCCCTAGGATTAGTCATAGCATGTTCAAAGACTGTTATCCTTTCTTTAAGGGTACCAAGAGTCTAGACACTTACTGACCCTTGTTCCCTTGGCATAAGAAGTCCCTGAGCCTTTAGCTTACTAATTATAGTCCTGATAGTTATTCTAGCCTCTTAGCCGGCCATAAAATCTTGCCTTCATTCTTTGAACAGCTTCTACAGGTCAGTTCTGTATCAGGTAGGCAGTGATTAGTTCACTTATTCATTCGCAACCATTTGTTGAAACTTAACTCGTATGAGGTGATCACTTTGGCTAATGCTGGAGGCACAAAGAGTAGAAAATAGGGGCCCTGCTCTCAGGAAGCTTATAATCCCCTTCTTTTGTTCCCTCACTAAGCAAGATATGCTTCTCAAAATATCCATATTTTTTTATCCGCTTTCTTTGACTTAGCTGTTTATCACTCTTTAACGGGATAACACCCATTCTGCCATTATTTTCTGGCATCAGCTGGCATAGTTAGGCCCCCTCCTCATTTGTCCGTGAAGAATGGTCCAACATACTAGACTCTTTCTCCTCCTTCAAGCTATGGTCATCTTCGTGCTTGCATGGTCAAGCAATACCAAGATTCACAGGCCTTTCACTCACAGTAAATGTTGCTTTATTTTACTGATTCTGGACATATTGTTTACAACCTACTATGTGCCAGATATTGTGAGGCACTAGGAAACTTCAGGAAAAAAGACCAAAACAAATATCTATTTAAAAATCCTAAGATATAAATTGATGGACCCCATTTTATTCATGGATATTAAAGGAGTTCCAGAAGAACTTGAGGCTGCATGATATAATTCTAATTTTGGATGTTCTTGCCCACCTTTACAATAATTTGCTGGCACTGTGATTATAGCAAAGTTATTTAATCTTTGGAAACTATAAATCCCTTAACTGTAAGGATTCCCACCTTGAAAACTCAAGTGGTGTGCCTAGGGTTGTTTGGCTAGTACTTTATAGGGGAAGACTGTAACCACTTCATCTAAATCCAAATTCCCAATTGAGCAGTAATATAAATCTTCCTTAATTGGGATCCCATTACTTTGTAATTCATATTCTTTTAGTCAAAGCTATATAAATCAGCAGGCATGATGAACCATGTATAAGCATTCTTGTCCTGAGGACCTACCGAGTCAAACTAGTTAGCCTATAGGATTCATCAGTTACTTAAAAGAGAGGCAGTTGCACTGAACATGGGAGCCAGGGATTGGAGGCTGGTAACACCGGTTCCTCGTATTCCCAAGGAGAACCCATTGCTGTGAGGTAACCTACTGTGTCCTGCTGTTACTCCTAAGTTAACACTCTCAGCTAGGGTGTCCAAGGTGTCAGTACTTCTAGAAAGCACATGCCTTGGTGTCATGAATCTCAGGGACCAACATTTAAGTTCTGTTTCTAGATGTTTCCAGTAGGAGCCCCTTTCACTGGCCTAACTTGACTGAAATCCTTTGATCTTCCCACTCTCTGTCACTCAAGTCATGCCAGGAGCTGCGTCTGAAATTTCCACTAAGTCATGGAAGCCTCAAATAAGGAACATTAGAAAATAGGTATTCCCTCAGTACTCTGTTTTGATGAAAACAGGTCAAATTTGCTTAGTCCAGCATCCAGCAAAGTTTACACTGTGGAATTTTTCCAGATTAGGAGAGCTTCCAAGCTTTTATTTGCCAGAGAGGAAATTGTGCTCTTTGTTGACTTTTTTACTTTGTATTCATCTATTATAAAATTTGGAAATGTGTCAGAAAGAGGTAGGAAAGTGCAGAGGGTAACACTGCAGCTCCACATTGAATTCCAGATCTATCTCTCAGGCCACATCCATCACCAGTCCCTATAACCCTTTGGATGGATGATTGACTGGTAAACGCCACATGATGCACCAATGCCAGGGCCGTGCTGCTGGAAGGCACAGCAGCACCTGGGTCAGTGCCAGAGCCAGATCCAGAGAGCTGTCTAGAACGGAGGAAGGCGGGGTATTCCACAAAGCAGCCAGGAGCAGTCAGGGGTTGGGCACAGACCGTAGTTGTGGAGAAGGGTCAAGGTACCTACCAAAAAGCAAAGGGAAAAGAAAACAACTTAAGGGAATGGAACAGATCTAACCATAATGAGAGAGAAAAACAACAGAAAGGAAAAAGTGCCAGCTTGTCACTCGTGGCACACAAAAGCAGGAAAAAGAGTGTTCTACCCATGTGTCCAATTTTTTAATGTGTCCTATTCACACTGATACTAACACAGCCTGAAAAGCATATTAACACAATCACATAGGCTACTATTTTTCTCCTCTTGGGAAGAAAGCCAAGAAGGACAGGAACTGCCCTTCCGCCGTACAGTTTCACTTGTAAGTAACTGAGTTTTGCTGATGTTGGCAAAGCATAGACTCAAATGATTCGTGTGTTTGTACATATGTACATTTAACATGTTAGTAAATTGCTCTTATCTTATCTATCTTAATTGATAGAAATTTATTTTAAAAGCTGAGCTTTGTAAGTTGATGTGACCAATGATTTAAAATACATTGGGGGGGGGGGGCCCTGGGTGGCTCAGTGGGTTAAGCCTCTGCCTTCCGCTCAGGTCATGATCCCAGGGTCCTGGGATCAAGCCCCGCATTGGGCTCTCTGCTCAGCAGGGAGCCTGCTTCCTCCTCTCTCTCTGCCTGCTTCTCTGCCTACTTGTGATCTCTGTTTGTCAAATTAATAAATAAAATCTTTAAAAAAAAAAAAAACATTGGGGGGACCCTCTGCTCTGAGGGTTGAAATTTAGCAATTTCTAATTCCCTTTAAATTCCTTATCATCAGAGATTTCTGTTTTGGCTTTTTTTTTTTTTTTTTGAGATTTTTGTTTTTTATATGATCCGTTATTTGGGGGAAAATGTATGAGAATTTCAATGCTTTGAACAATTTGCGAACTGCAGATGCAGATACTCCCTGGCTGTCTGAGCCCTATTCTTCTGGCAAAGTGATGAAGAGCTCTTTAAGAGATACGTGTCTAAGCTGAGCAGATGACATGTGTTTAATTGCATTTACCCCATAGACCTCACTGAGTGGTAACTCTGTTGTGCCTGATATTCAGAGATGGCTCAGAACTCTCTAGGTGCTTAGATGCACGCTCAAGTCTCTTTCAGCTTGACAGCCTGCAGAGTCACGAAGCAGAGCAGTGGGAAGGCCGGGTTTGTTTATTCCTCCTAGCCACTCTGTGGAAGAGATTGCTCTTGGAATATGGAGAATGTCAAAATCTACACCCTCACTGATTTATGGCCCACAGAGCCAAAGATGGAGGTGATCATCTGCCAAATACTTGAGCTTCAGGATTACTACAAAGGATTAGAGAGAACAGTGAAGGCGTCATTTCACATGGAGCTTAAGAAATCATCTATATTTAACATTTAATTTGGAGAGCTGTCCCATACACAGAGAACAAAATCAAAGAAAGCAATGTCCTCTGATTAGAATTGGACCATGGGTAAGCTCTGTGGCTGCGGTGGCGAATTCGGGTCACCGGGCAGGGGTCTGCTGCGATGAAAGAGGCCACAGAATGAAAGCTGAACTAGGAAAAGCTGGCCATACAAATAGGCAAAAGGTCTCCAGGGCCATTTAAAAAAAAAAGAGAGATGGTAAGAGAGGCATGAACAGAGTAAAGGGAGATACGTAAATGGACTTCACAGGAGGGGAGCAGGCCTAGGGTGACAACAACAAAAATCGTAAAATTAACTGGGGATGGCAAGAGCTGATTCAAGACAAGAATTCCTTTTAACAGGACAGAGCATTGGTGATTCTCTTCTACGAAGTTCACTGACAGGAAAAGAGGGGAAGAGAGGAAGAAGAGAAAATTCAGAAAAAATCAGAGAAAGAGCAAAAAGAAATAATGAGAATACCATGGATTATCCCATATCTAAGAAACTGTAAGAAACCTAAGGGAAGTAATCTAGAGCCTGGGGAAGCGACACGAAATGGGGGTAATTTAGAAAACACGGGGCATTAGGGAAAAGTTTTGAAGAATTAAGAAAAATCACACACATGGATTAAAATACAAACATAAAATATGAATAGCTAATAATTCAGACAACTGGATATAAGTGGTTGTAAAAGATCAGAACTAGGTGTGAGTTCTCTAAAAGACGTAGGACTGTCCAAAGGCAGAATAGTTTGGGGCTCTCCAATGATAAAGAGTTGGGGAAAAAAACCTGTGGGTATGAGCTTGTGACAGATGTGAAAGTGTAGAACTTTGAAGGATGTGAGTTTTGTCTGGCAGATTTATTACATGATTGTAGATAATGAATCATGTCAAGAAAAGAGGGCATTTCTGAGCATTAGTAGATCTCTTCCCAACTCTCCTCGCTCCCCACAACTCCTGCTCTAAGCAAAGGAAAATGGGCAACTTTAAGCATATTCCTTTGGCTCATACTAAAAGGGCTTTATTGAGCTTCTGCTTTAGTCAGGAGCTCTACAACTAAATTAAAAGTGACCAAGAAATGAATATTTAGATTCACTGCACAGGAGCAAGTCGACCTGACAAGAATTAGGTGGTGCTGCTGGGAGGGAAGTTGGAGAGAATGTCCCCAACAGTGATGGAGGCACAGGCAAAAATTGAAAATTAAGTTCTCACAGTTCATCCTTTATAGAGGATGAACAAGTCTCATTCCTCAGGGTGGGGGAGAATATTAAATATGATGAGATGATCATGGGACAAGAAATTCGGCTCATTTTTCAAGATATAAGAGAATGAGGATACAGATTCTTTTAATGATACAAAAGCAAGTTCCCAGAGGGGAAAATAAATCTTATGGCTTTACAGAGCAAAATAGATTTGCCCGTGTACAAATAAGATTAATGGAAGGCAATGGTAAGGGGGGAAAAAAAGATAAGAGGGCAATTTAAAAAGAAATAAAAAAACAAATGAGAGAAGTAGATCTACAAAGATAAGTTGAGTTAAACTGCTGGGCACCGGAGAAGGCATGGGAGGAGGAGGATGTATTTAAACAATGATTTGGTTCCTACGTGATCAAAAGGAAGACTGGAAACAGTGGGGTTATTACAGAACTGGTTCAAAAGCAAGAAAGGTACATATTTATAACAAATATAAAAAAACATAATGCTAGTAAGACTATATAGTGAATAAGAAAAATCTTAACAGGTATTAAAATCTCTTAAGAGCATGGCAACATTATTTGCAGCAGGAGGTTTTTATGTAGATTTTAGACCAAGTTTTTACAAAGTAAAAGTATGATAATGTATAATGAATAATAAAATTAGATAAATTAAGATAAACACTGCAGTCAACATTCTGTTATTAAGGAATATAGAAATATTTGACACAGTTGATCACTGCCCCTCCTTGAAACATCTCTTTTGCTTGGCTTCTAGAACCCAGTGATGCCTGGTCTGCTCTTAGCTCTCTAGATAACTTCTCAGGTCCCTTTGCTAGTTCTTCCTTAGCAGCGCCACCTTCAGATGTCCAGTGCCCCAGATTTACTCCTGGGTCTTCTCTATAATTACTCATCTTGTAATCTCATTGGGTCTCCTTAAATACTATGTCTAGAGGAGTTACAGTTTTGTAACTCCTGTCTGCACCTCATTCCTGGGCTCCACACGATCTCCAACTACCTACTTGACATTTTTCTTTCAATTTCTAGAAGTTACCTCCAACTTAACCTGAACAAATTGAACTGGTAGTTCTTTTTTTTAAATTTATTTTAATTAATTTATTTTTTATTATGTTATGTTAGTCACCATACAGTACATCATTAGTTTTTGATGTAGTGTTCCATGATTCATTGTTTGCATACACCACCCAGTGCTCCGTGCAATACGTGCCCTCTTTAATACCCATCACTGGGCTCACTCATCCCCCAACCCCCTCCCCTCTGAAACCCTCAGCTTGTTTCCTGTAGTCCATCGTCTCTCACAGTTCTCACCCACGTTAAACCTGATTCTTTACCTTGGTGGCAACTCCATGCCTCCCCTTGCCAGGGCACAGATTTTGATGTTATCTTTGCTTCTCCTGGCAACCATATCTGAGCCATCAGTGGATCCTGCCATTCCCAGCTTCAAAACAGATCAGGATCCGACCTTCACTGCTACCAGCTCAGGCTAAACCATCATCACCTTTTGTCTGGGTGCTGGAAATAGCCCCCTAACTGGTCTTTCTGCTGCTGTTCTCTCTTCAGTTCATTCTCAACACAGCACTGGGGTGATCCTGTTAAAATCTAAATCATGTCATATTGCTTTTCTGCTCAAACCCACCGATGGATTTCTATCTCATGCAGAGAAGAAATGAAGTCCTTTCAGTGACCCACAACATGCTATTTTCCCAACTCCACTACCCACACATTTTCTCTATCTTAAACTCATGCCCCTCCCTCCTATATGTGTTCCTCAAGCAATAGACAGGACCCCGCTTTCCGAAAGCTGGATTCGGTACTCCCTCTACAGGGAAGGTTCCATCCAGATTTCCTCCTTCTGGTTAGCTCCTCCCCTTTCTTCTGCTCTTTATTCAAATACCTCTTCCTCGCCAGCCTCTATAATTTAAAATTTCACGCCACTACCACCAACCCAGACACATCTCACCTCTTTACTCTGCTTTATTTTTCTTCCTTTGCACTTAGGAGCTCTAATATCCCATACAAGTACCTATTTATCACATGTTTTCTGTCTCCTTTGGTAGAATATAAGCTGTATAGATTTGTGCTCTTTTGTTCACTGCTATAGCCCCTAGCCCCTAGCACAGTGCCCGGCACACAGTACTATTGAATGAATCAAGATTGAATAGGTGACGTGTTGTTTTTTTTCACATCTTTGTTCATTTATTTTAATGAATAAGAAAATCCTTTAATTAGCGTGTCAAGTTTTGTGTGCAAATGTGGCTTCCAAAATATATCTTAAATGTATTAAACACTGTTCTTGCTTATACTGTGAACTGTCTCAAAAACAGTTTTAACATAATTTGCCAAGTACACATTTTATCTTGGATCCTATACAAATCAACACATATTCTTAATTAGTGAGATAATTGGGAGCTTTTACTAAAGTGATAAGTTACCTCAATGCAAATTAACTAATGAGCTTCATTCGTTGAGCAGAGTGGTATCTTGGGAGGTATGCTGATAAAAAACGTAGATACCTGACTGCTTTGTTAAACACTGGACAGGAAAGGCATGGTGCTAAACTAGGCTCTTAACTCAGCGCCAGATTCGAGCCTTTATCACACATGACAAAGCTATGGTAATGTTCTTCTAAGTGGTCTCCTGGTCACCATCTCTTCCTTCCTGTGTACACAGCGTACCTGTTTCCAGATCAGTATTACTAATGCAGACCTCTGCTTATATCATTTCTCTGCTCAGAAATCTTCACGACTCCCCTTTTCCTATTAAATGAAATCCAGTCTCATAAAATGAACATGCAAAGCCTCTATAGTCTCGTTGCAATCTGCTTTTCCTATATTATTTTCTCCTATTTTTCTACCCCACTCTCCAATTGGATTTTTGTGCTTTCTACCCCTTGTTATATTTTCCACCTCCTTAGCTTTCCTCATAACATTCTTGAAGCTGGAAGGTTTATTTAGAATTCATTTCTAGGCTAGAGCAGTAGTGTGATCAACACAGAGTGTGGTGATATTATTGGTCCCTGTGACCCAGGCTCTAAATTTCTATTAAAAGACTCTTAAGATCGCTTTTCTCTTTTTTTATACCCACATTGCTGTATGGGCTTACACTGAGCTGATACTCAACTAAATACTCCAGGACTTATTTATGTGACCTTCCATCAAGCTGAGTTTCACACATCTTTGGTGTGGTTTGTGGATGGAATGCAACCTTGGGCATTTGGTGCCTTAAAATCAGTACTTTACTTTTTTTTTTTTTAAGATTTTATTTATTTATTTGATAGAAGACTCAGTGAAAGGGAACACAAGCAGGGGGAGTGGGAGAGGGAGAGAAGCAGGCTTCCCGCTGAGCAGGGAGCCCGATGCAGGGCTCTATCCTAGGACCCTGGGATCATGACCTGAGCCGAAGGCAGACGCTTAATGACTGAGCCACCCAGGTGCCCCCAAATCACTACTTTTCTTTTCAAAGACTATATATCTCCTGATAATGCCGTTGTTTCTCCACTTACATGGCTATTACCTTAGCTCTTGCCACCCTAAGCCCCTTATGAAACAAGAAGAGGAGGAAAGAAACGTAATTCTTCACGTATGAAAGTGTGCTCAGCTCCTTCCTCCTTCCATACCATTTTCTATATAGCTAATTTGGGGGTAGGGGCTTTTTAAAATCAAACCTGATGGTCATGTCCTTCCCCTAATAGAATCCCCTCAATGGCTCCACATTACCTTCATCATAATCTCAGACCTTTTGAAATTCGTTTCCCACCTTTATCTGCAGCCTTATTTCTCACCGCATGTCATCCTGCACTTCATCTCCAGCTTTTGCATGCGCATCTCCCCGGGTGATGGTATCAGTCCCCAGCTTCTCTCCCTGGCTCTTCTTTTATACACACTCAGTTCTGGCACCTTCTCCTCTAAGAGGCTTCCCTGTCATGTCTGCAGTAGAATGTGCAGGAGTCCTTGGCCTCTGTCCCAATGGCACCCATATTTACCTCTGTCATGACCCTGGAATTGTGTCTTTGCTTCTCTTTCTCTGCGTTGGAAGACTTTCATATGCTTGAGAACAATGAGTGTGTCTTTCATCTCTGTAACTCTAATGTTAAGAACAGTATTTGCATCAGTTTCTCCTGTCAATAAATTTATTCCTGATCTTTTGTTTTCTTGTTCATCCAAGAAGAATCCAGGCATAATAAAAAGGAACATGGTAGAAACTGATTAGAGCAAAAGTGAGATTTCAATCACTTAATCAGTGGGCATTTAAACTTTGCTTATGCATTACCATCACATTGCAAAGAATACGTAGTGAAGGGGAAAATAACTGAAAGCTGTCAATAGATTATTTTAATTTACCCTCTCTGTAAAACTGAAAAAACAGACTGAAATCATCTGTCATAAATGAGGATTCTCCGAGACCCAATTTCTTGGTGCCAGTTGCGTAATGAAACAAGCACTGGGCTTTCTGGTCTGAGAACACTGAAGGCATTTAGATCCTGATCGATTTGCGTTTCTGTGACAGATGGATGCCTCAGAGACAACTGAGCATTGTCCTTCAGTCACCATCTTAGACGTTACTGACCATCAATGATGAGGAACAAGTTTTACTGGAATGAAGGAGTTATGTAATTTCTGAAAGATATCGGAAATGATAAAAGCGGTAATCCTTGAAGGGTCCATCCAGCTAGAAATCTACAATAATTAAGTCCCAAATATTCTTAAAATAGTGAATGCCTTCTCTTTCTACAGCTCCAACCTAACTTTACTGTTCAACAAATTGAAAAATGAAATTGACCTATTTACTACAAACCTTTTTGTTCCTTACGCTATATCAGTGTGTGTGTGTGTGTGTGTGTGTGTGTGAGAGAGAGAGAGAGAGAGAGAGAGAACACACATGTAATAGTAGATTGCTCTTTAGAAACACAATTGTAGTCACCCTTCCTTTATCTAAGTAATTATCAACTGATTAATTTGTATATTTTAATGATTTGGTTCCCTATTTCTCTAAAGAAGCATAAAACTATTTTAAAGTCTAAGATAACTGAGGCTTCATTACTTGTTGCAAAATAGAATTCATTTTAAGCAGTAGAGAGTCCCACTGGGGAGTGCTCTAACATGAATAATTACCATTACATGCAATCTACCAAAATGAGCAGTTTCATTGCATTTAGTGGTAGGATCGTCTTCAGATGTGATTTACATTTATATCTCTAATGAAAATTAGTACATTCTTCACACATTTTGATTTTTCTATGTCCCTTCTGTGGCAGCATAACCTCTTACTACTTGTATTTGCCTTTGTAAATTACTGAGTAATGTTGGTGGCAGGCAATGGGTGAACATGTTTTGCTGAGAGTGTAGACTTGTATCACCTGATTGCTCAAAAAAACCTCTGTTACATTCTACATTTCATTGTAACTCCTTGTAATTTAAAATGTGTCTTGAGTACCCTCTATGAGTTTCTCATAATGCAATACTTTGTGTTTCCAACTAGAGGAGTTCTGTTAGAGATTAGGGAAAAGTGACCTGGGGACAGCCTTGATTGAAAAAACTTGAATGACACTGAATAATAGGTACCATATGTGAAACATCTGTTCTAGGTCAAAATACTGTACATGCAGTATTTCCGGCCCTTGTAATGGAGGCAGTATTATCTTTCCCATTTTGCTGACAACAAAACCAAGGACAATGCTAGAAGGTAGCTGAGCCAAAATCCAAACAGGGGTGTGTCTGATGTCAAAATGTAGGCTTTCCTTTGGACAGAGGCCATAATTAAGAATAAGAAAGTATCACAAGTTTATTACTTCATATTGCCTTATCTTCCCAGACACTGACCAAGCATTTTCCTGCCTGGCCCTTATCAGAACATATACTTGACAATGCCTGGTTCCTTGGGTTAGGAATCAGTACATCATTCAGTTGGTAATTTTCCTTTCTTTGACTTGGGCAGAGAAGCTCTTTCCAGAGCGAGAGCCAATTGTTTTTCTCTAATAACTTAGAATTAGGGTACCCTGAGGCTATCCTGAGATCTGCAAGTCTATTTCTCATCTTTTCCTTTGTTGCGTGGATGATATCCAACAGTCTGCTTTGACTGGACTTATGGGGACAGATGTGTTGATTGTTTCCACTGTGAAAAAGAGAAACATTGAAAGTAAGATTAGGCTATTTTCTGGAATTATGAATGCAATTTTTAAGCATTTATAAAAGAATAGGCATACATACTAAAACTCATTCCTTGCACCAAAACCAATATTTATTGAGCTAATTTCATTGCAGTTGAATAGAGTGAACAGTAGAAATGAAACACTAAGGATGCCGAGAACCTCCAAAGCTTGGAAAGTTGTGAGAATGTACAATTAACGGTTTTAAATAGGAGACAATTAGCACATCTCTTAACTAGGAATAAAGAGATTTGGAGTAAGACCATGAGTCACACACCTAGCCCAGATGTTAGAACCTAAGGGTGTGATCTCATTTGCTTAATGAAATAAGACTCATTTCTTAGAAAAAGTCCAATTATTAATTCCTGAGGAATTTATAGGCAACGACTTAAAAAAATATAGACTTTCTTCTTATTAAGGCAAAGAAGCAAAGATGAGCACTCCTCCCTATCTTGGGCCTCACCTCTTTTCCTTACTTTTTGCCTTTGCTCCTCTTTGCCAGGTTTCTAGCCAACACCACTTTCAGAGGCCTCAGTGGTTCCATCAAGGTAAAAGGTTCCACTATCATCAGCTCAGAAAACAACTTTTTCATCTGGAATCTGCAACATGACCCCATGGGAAAGCCAATGTGGACACGTTTGGGCAGATGGCAAGGGGGCAAGATTGTCATGGACTATGGAATATGGCCAGAGCAGGCCCAGAGGCACAAAACCCACTTCCAATACCCAAGTAGACTACATTTGAGAGTGGTTACCTTGATTGAACATCCATTTGTCTTCACGCGGGAGGTAGATGATGAAGGCTTGTGCCCTGCTGGCCAACTCTGTCTAAACCCCCTGACTAATGACTCCTCTGTCTTGGACAGCCTTTTTAACAGCCTCCATAGCAGTAATGATACAGTGCCCATCAAATTCAAGAAGTGCTGCTATGGATATTGCATTGATCTGCTGGAAAAGCTAGCAGAAGACATGAACTTTGACTTTGACCTCTATATTGTTGGGGATGGCAAGTACGGAGCCTGGAAAAATGGGCATTGGACTGGGCTGGTGGGTGATCTCCTGAGTGGGTCAGCCCACCTGGCAGTCACTTCCTTCAGCATCAATACTGCTCGAAGCCAAGTGATAGATTTCACCAGTCCTTTCTTTTCCACCAGCTTGGGCATCTTAGTGAGGACCCGAGACACAGCAGCTCCCATTGGAGCCTTCATGTGGCCACTCCACTGGACAATGTGGCTGGGGATTTTTGTGGCTCTGCACATCACTGCCATCTTCCTCACTCTGTATGAATGGAAGAGCCCCTTTGGTATGACTCCCAAGGGGCGAAATAGAAGTAAAGTCTTCTCCTTCTCTTCAGCCTTGAATGTCTGTTATGCCCTGTTGTTTGGTAGAACAGCAGCCATCAAACCCCCCAAATGCTGGACTGGCAGGTTTCTAATGAACCTTTGGGCCATTTTCTGTATGTTTTGCCTTTCTACATACACGGCGAACTTGGCTGCTGTCATGGTTGGTGAGAAGATCTATGAAGAGCTCTCTGGAATACATGATCCTAAGGTAATGTTTCTTTTTTACTCTAGCTTTCTTTATAGTCCATTATAACTCCATATATTGTGTCTTATGCTGTAGTACGTTGATGTTCTTTCATCTAATGCAATATTCTCTCAGCCATCGCTAGAGACCAAGAGCTAAATTAAATATTTTGTTGTTTTATTGAATGAAACAGAATGAGGGGCTTTTGAGGAGTGTTTGTTCTATAGAACGTCTTTCTGCTGGGAATTCTATTAGCAAGTTTTTCCTGTGTTATTTGTGCGTCTCACAGAATGACCATCAAAGAATAGACTTACAAAGTATTTTCACCCACAGCAGACTTCAAAAACTGACTAATTGCTTCTCCTGGGAATTAATGGAAATACATAGTAGGATCCAAATTTAAATTGTAAAGAATCCTTTTTTTTTTTTTTTTGCCATGAAAAAATAGTAAAATGGAAAGAACTAACATTTTATCATAAACACCCAAAGTGAGATGCTAGAGAGCTCAATGGGTATAGAACAAGGAGTACTGAACAAATTGAGATGGCAGGATTACCTAAAAAACAGGGTGTCTTTATACAGTAAGGAAATCCATAAAGCTGGCCAACTTGGCTGAGGTTAAGGTGCCAACAGTCACATTACAATGTCCAAGGACATTCAAAAAAACGATACCTAGTCTAGGCTGCCTTTGATATCCTGGACATCTGACCCTAAGGGGAAAAGGGAGGAGTCAGATGGAGTTCAGGTATACAGACAGGTAAAGCAGTGGTGATCCTCAAGTAAGGAGAGCCATGTCTGTATTCTGTCTGGATTAAAACAGGACCCCTTTTTGTGACTAGGGGCATGGAGAACCTATTCCAACCTAGTGGGAGTAGTGAGGAGGTGGTGGTTGAGGCTCAAGAAAATTGGAATAAGGCCCAAGAGAGTACTACAGTCCTGATGGGGAACAGAATTCAGATCCAGAGCAGAAGTATGTTCCAAGGCATACGACCCACCTAGGAGAGATTAGAGTAAGTCGCAATTGAGTGGGCATACCTGGGACATGCTGTGTTTAAAGCAACTTGAGTTCAGCTGAGCATTTCAAATTGGGAAACACTCATCATGCCTTTTCAAATACCCCTTTCCACACCAAGCCTCAAGGTATTAAAACTTTACTATAAATTTGAATTAAACATTTAAAATCAGTTTCATGGAGTATCAACATATAGGATGTTTGCAACTATCTTTATCAAATGATGAAGTGGCCCAGAGGGCAGGCAGCAGCCTTAGACGTCTCATAAATGGTTTGGATTAAGATATAAGGTCTGTTCTGCAAACAAATGAACATGAGCAACTTGACCCATAACTGCAGACCTCCTGGTAAGTGACACGAACCTCATGAAAAGGTTCAACAAACAGTGGCTTACTGATTAGGCAAGGATTGCATTGTCTTCTAATGAACACTCAGGGCTTCAGGTTATGAGCTGGAATCCAATGAACAGCAATAAGTCTGTAGCATAAATAGATGTGTCACCCTAAAGAGAGATTTTCATGATGCTTCTGCATTCATGCTTTACAGTGGGATTAGCAGCTGCTGTTCTATTCTTTGCCCTAGTCGGCCTATAGACCTCCCAAAGTTTCACTGTCTTCTTAGAGGCCTACCCAGATTTTTTACATGAATCTTGCTAATGTGATGCTTAAATTAGAAACTGGGAGCGGAAACCATTCAATCCAGTGTAGTACAAAAGACAATCTAATATATGCCTATTGTGAAGATTCTGGACTATTATCTCATGTAAAAAGGTGAACGCAATACTGACTAAAGAGGTTCATTAATCAAAGCTGAAGATTGTCAGAATTAAGTCATGGATGCTATGTGTGAGAAACCTGTAGCAATGATTATTTGAGGGAATTAAATGGAAAATCATAAAGAAAAACTACACAGCAGTAAAACAGTCTCTAAACAAAAAGAGACGTTCAGTCCTTGACTCCACCAGAATAAAAGGTGAAGTTTTGGGCACATGGGTGGCTCAGATGAGCTCAGTGGGCTCATCTGCCTTGGGCTCAGGTCATGATTCCAGGGTCCTGGGATCGAGCCCCGCATTGGATTCTGCTCAGTGAGGAGCCTGCTTCTCCCTCTCCTTCTGTCTGCCTTCCTGCCTTCTTGCCTTCTTGTGCATGCTCTCTCTCTCTCTCAAATAAATAAATAAAATCTTTTAAATAAATAAATAAATAAAAGATGAAGTTTTTATAAATTTACTCCCACCCACAAGACAAAATGAGCAGAACTAAACAAAGTCAACTTTGTCTTATAGCTGGTAAGTTCTTAATGAAGTGGGACAATTATCTAAAATATTTCCAGTTTGGGGCATCTGGGTAGCTTAGTCAGTTAAGTGTCTGCCTTGAGCTAGGTTGAAGGCAGGTGATCAGGTCCTGCTTCGTGCTCCCTGCTCATCAGGGAGCCTGCTTCTCCCTTGCCCTCTGCCACTCCCCCTGCTTGTGCTCTCTCGCACGCTCGCTCTCATAAATAAGTAAAATCTTTAAAAATTTTTTAAAAATAAAGTACTTTCAATTTGAGATAATAAACTAATTTCTACTAAATTTTGCCCCCAAAATGTGTATTTCTCCTCCATGTCATTTCTGTGGTGAAGTCTTTCATTTATAGGTTTTTGTCATATAAAGATACCCAGATCATTTGACTAAGCAGTTCTTGACATCTGGACTTCGGGCGAATACTGTTGGTGACAAAATTGTTCCATTTTCATCCAGATTTGTGGTATTATGCAAATGACAGTGTCTTCACCCTCCCACAGAGAGAGATGATTAAAATAATTTTCATAACCTTTCAGTCCCTCAGCGTTCATCCTTCAGTGTAGTGCAGTTAACTCACATGAGTGCTTTTCGGTCCTACCTTTTAGGGAACTGTATATTTTTTCTTACTCTGAATGATGTAGAGAAATTAGGAGTAAATAAGTCAAGGAGAGGAGAAAACAACTTAGAAAATTGTAAACATGGTGAAGTTCAGAAACAGGAAATAGTGTCAAAGTTCAAGGAAAGGGCGGTTACCTTCTACTTAGTACATCAGGGGAAGGCTTAATTAACAAGATAAAAATGTGTGCTTATTCTTGAAGAACACTTGGAAACTGGACATGTGTGTCAAGGGAGAAATGGTCATTCCAAGCAAAGCAACAGAATGAACTGCTTTCGGGTGGAAGGTATAAGGCATAGTCAGGAGGCGTTGAATTGAGGAGTTCAATTTAGCCATGGCATATGTTCCATGAAAGGAAGGAGGTGGGATCCATGTCTAAAAATTAAGTTCAGTTGAGATAACAGAAGATCTTAGACATCAGGCTGAGACTCGTGAACTTCATCTGACAGTAGAATTTCCCTGACAGTTCTTGAACAATGGAATAGCAGATTGGAAGAGTAGCATGTATACCAGATTAGAAGAGAAGGACAATGAACAGAAGTTGTAGTTATAGTCACTGATAGAAAGAAGACAAATGCAAGAAATCAGGTGGTGATCAAGTCCATTGGACTTGGCGATTAACTGAGTGTGAGAGGCAACAAAGAGTCACCTTTACAGTTACCGGACTCGGTGTCTGAGATGCTGGTACCGTTCAGGAAAGCAGAGACGGCACTTTATGGACTAGAAAATCCAGTTGATCAGTTCCGTTTTACACGTGGCATTTTAAAATCTGTTTTGGACATCCAGGGGAGATCCAGCAGGCATTTGGAAATGAGAGTTCAGGAATGGGAGTGAAGCTGGTGGGAATTCTGGCCAGAGAGGTGATCCTGTGTATTAAAGCTTTCGGAGAGTATGAGATCCCTAAGGGAGAAGGTGGTAGGAAGAAAAATTGATGTTTGAAAGAAAGCAGCAGGCATGAGGAAGTCTCATGGTGTTGGAGAACAGGATCTGTGGAGAGACAAGATAGAGAATAAAGAGTAAAGATGCCCTGTAACAAAGTCACACAGACCCTTGAGTGTCCCTCTCTCTCTAGCTTGGGGTTTTACTTTTTGAGGTGAAGATTGTTATTAGCCTGCTGCCTTGCCTAGCTTCTTGCCAGCGGTTATCAGAGGACAAAGGCCAATCAGGGCCCAGTCCAAATTGAGAATTGTTTGTGTGCAAGTGTGCCTGTGTGTTTGTGTTTTTGTGTGTTTGTGTTTTTTGTCTGATGAAGCTGGGTTTATGTGGTTTGCTTTTTCCTCGGTTTTTTTTTTTCCAAACTCCATTCAAATTCACTTGATGGTATTTTTGTTCAAATAAATGAAAACACATCATTTATGTAGAAGTCATGGATCTCTGTAGTTTTCTTCGGACATTTGTTTGTCTGCTGTAAGGTGAAAGATCCCCTCAATCTGAAAGAAAGGTGACATGATGGCATATTGGTCACACTCTGAAGATTCTTCCACCCCGGACTCACTATCTGATTTGTTTTCCTCTCTTTTCGTGCTCCTCACTTGCTAGATATTAGGACAGCCCCCAGGATACCATACAGCCATTCTCAACCCAGTTCCAGTCCTCACAGCTCAGTTAATTCACCTCAGGCAAATTTCCTGTGCCTCCACACTAATGTTCTTCAACACCTGCCTTCTCTAACTCTTTTTTAGTTACCTCCGGATAATCTCCCTGTGCCTCCCTGTTATGTTTGTCTTCCTAAAAACTTTGAGCATCACACCTCTCAGACTTTTCTAGAAGCACCTTATGAAGAAACAGTCTTTTAGGAATAGATGTCTTCAGCTCTAAGAGACCATCTAAGCCCCCAGATCTGAGAAGGGGACTCCCCAAAGTTCCTCTCCTCTTTCCTTAAAACTACTCTTCTGCATATAACATTTTTAATTATAATCATAGTGGGGTTTTTTGGAAATGGTTTATATTTCTAGCCCAAAATTTGGGCTGTAGCTTTTTTTTTTTTTAATATGAGTCTTAGAATCCAAACACCACCTATAAAATATTCCTACAGGAAAATGTGTTTGGATGAAAACGTATTGACTTAAAAATTGAGATTTGTGATCTGTATTTTATATACAACCCATCAGTAAATTGAGTCCTGGCCACATAAGTATCTGTAACCATGATATTAGATAGAGTGAATGTAATAGCACCATATTTTTTCTCGATCATGGCTATACATTTATCACAATTAATAAACCTGTTAAGAGCATGAGTATTTTATCACCATTTCACAGTTGAGATTCACTGGCTTCTACCAACTACTTTGAATCCAATAAAATTAGAAACAGAATGCTGTGCAGGGCAGACCAGTTTATGATTCACTACATGTTGCAGGAGCCAAGGCAGGTTAGAATACTTCTTTTACTGACGGGGATCAGAGGGAAGAAATCATCTTGTTGCTGGCTGCTCCTATAGCTAACCCCAAGAAAGAGAGACTGGAGGGCTGTGCAAATGAAATTCAAGAGGATGGTTCTATCCTCACTTAACTATTTTTGCCAGAATAATTCATTTTACACTAACAGTAATGTATGTAGCTTCTCCCAGCCTCCCACCAATGCTTCTAGGAAGCAAGCTCCATGCTTCAAAGCTGGTGGGCTCTTGAAGCATGAGACCATGAAAGCAAGAATTTATGAGTGATATATTTAATAGGGCTTATGTGGATATTTGTCTGACATACAACTAGCACTATTCATTATAGGCAATGCAGAAAATAGAGTAAGATAGACAGATGGAACAAGCACCCATTGCCTCATCATCCAAAGCCATTTCCTCTTAGCATTTTGGGATGATTGACAGGTGAATAAAAACTGCAGTATTATTTTGTCCAGCGAAGTCTTCCATCTGGGTGTGTGATCTAAGGTGTAGACCTGGGCATTTTTAGAACCTCCCGTCACTGACATTTGATCTGCAGACATAGAAGATGAGATGAGAAAATCCCTTCATAAAGCACAAAGTACACCAAGAAATAAAGCTCCACCTCCTGGCACAGAGCTGACTTGGCGCAGCAGATAAGATACATGAGCATTCAAAATGAGCTACTTGCTGATTTTAATGGACCTTCTAGTTCTTTTCCAGCATCTCACCTAAGATGCCCCCTTTAGCTCTTTGTGTCTAATTTAAAAAAAAAAAAAAAGCTCCTTAGAGCAAATATGAGGCTAGTGTCATTTTTGTACAGGCAAATAATGGTGCTGCTTTAGAAAAACAATCCTGGTGAACATTCAAGTAAATATTAAAATTTAAATAGACCTTCTGTGGAGGCAAGAGCAAACTTTAACCAGAAATCTTAAAGGAAAGGACACTCTTGTAGCCCTAGTAGGAAATGATAAGCATTTCCCAAAATAATAAAACCCACCTTTACTGATCATCATATAACAGCATGTGGCTGCCCAATAAAACATATGAATTCATGCAGTAAAGGCTGGCCTTGAACAAGGGAGGGATGCCAGAACTCCAAGGCAGACAGGACTGAACATGGAGGGGAAAGAAAGCGGAGGCTGCACCGTACCATTCACTCATTCTTTCTTTATTTCCAGTAACAGTAGCTTCTGTTCCAGGCACATGCTCAGTGGATGAGAATTTAGCAGTGAGAAAACAGACACTGCCCTTGTAACAATGGAGTTTCGTTGGGAAGAAAGACACTCATCAAGGGAGCACATAAATCAGCTAATGATGTAAAACTCTGCTGAGTTCCTGTAGAAAAAAAATACACCAGAATCTGAGATCCTCACAGGAGACCTGATCTGTTGTAGAATTAGAGAAGGCCCCCAGCCTGGCTGAGATCTGAAGAATGGACAAGAGCCAAAAGGAGTTGTGTGGGATGGGGGGTGGGGTTGTTAAGAGAAGAGCATGTGTAGAAGCCCCGAGATGGAGACCATAGGGAGGGAACTGGGGTCAAGGCCACTCCATCATGAGCTACGAGAGACTGGAAGGCCAGAGAAAGGGGGACAAGAGTAGGACAAGTAATAAGGTAAAGGACAGACGTTTTTGAGAGAACATTTCTCAAAAGATGAAAAAATCCAAGAAGTGTTGTACTCTGAGAAGAGCCGCCCTTCCCATGGGCTCCATGTACTTCCAGCTAGAAAACTTTTTCTTTTTTAAGGTTTTATTTTATTTATTTTTTTTATTTGACAGAGAGATGGAGAAACAGAGAGATCACAAGTAGACAGAGTGACAGGCACGGGGGAGAAGGAGAAGCAGGCTCTCCACTGAGCAAGGAGCCCAACATGGGGGCTCAATCCCAGGACCCTGGGATCATGACCTAAGCCAAAGGCAGCCGCGCCCACCGACTGCCAGCTAGAAAACATAATAGGAGGCACATTCCATTCACTTGGCAGCACAAACTCCAATAGATCGGGAAGTGTTCTCCATGAGAATTGCATTAAAACACTTTTTAAATGTACAAATCAAAATAGTTTGGATAAAAAATTGAGTGTACTGGGGTTCTGTGTATCTTGCACATACTAAAAACTATTGAATTACACACTTTAAATGAATGAACTGTCTGGTATGTGAATTACAGCTCAGTGAGACTTTTCATCAATTCTAAATAAATAAGCAAACTGCCATATTACTGAATTGGAAGACTGAATTTTTAAAGATGGTAAATTTCCCCTTGGTTAGTTAATAGGTGTGAAGTAATTCCAATGAAAATACCGAAGGACTTTTTTGTTGACTTGGGTGATTGTTACTGAATCATCTTCTTCTTCTTCTTCTTCTTTTTTTTTTTTTTTTTGAAGATTTTATTTATTTATTTGTCAGAGAGATCACAAGTAGGCAGAGAGGCAGGCAGAGAGCCCAACGCGGGGCTCGATCCCAGGACCCCAGAATCGTGACCTGAGCCAAAGGCAGAGGCTTTAACCCACTGAGCCACCCAGGCGCCCCTGTTACTGAATCTTCTAAATTTAATCTAAAAAAGAAGATTCAAGGGATTTGTTCTTCTAGATATTGAGATACTTAATATTAGTAATAATAACAGAAAATCTAATACTTATTGACGACTCCCATATGACAGACACTGTGGTAAATGACTTTAATACATTACCTGCTCCCACTGAGTGGTCATGAAAATTAAAATAATCCAAATAAAGCAACTTACATTGTATCTAGCAACTAGAGGGCACAAAATAAGAATAGTTAAAAGTCTTTTCAGATTTTAATATCAATATTAATTATATGTATCTCGAACGATTAGTTCTCTGTCTCTCTTGCCACTGTGAAGTGGGTGAAAAGGAAATTCTCTTTCGGAGCTAACTTCTAGAGAGCTTGGAGGTGAATTTCTTGCCCACTAAGAGCAGATCTCTTTTCGTTGCAGTATGCATTTTTAAAAAATATCATTCCTGGCTTCGTTTTGGTTTTTTTTCTGCTTCATCCTTTTTTAATGTATGCTGTCTTGTATTTTGTGTGACCTTTAAGCTGCCACCTTAAATCTTTTCAGGAAGAGAACAAGGTATACAGTAAGTAATGTCAAAATCGGATAATAAATAAGGAATATTAACAGCAATTCAAAAAAGAAATAAAATTGGGCAACAGATATAAAAAAGTTAAATCTTACTTGTAATCAAAGAAATGCCAATTTAAACAGCAATGAGATGATATTTTTACCTGTCATGTTCAGAATTTTTTACTGGTAGTTCTCAGTCTTGGTTGAAGCAGCATTCTCTGCTATTGGGAAGGTAGGTTGGTGCAATAGTTCATAAATCAATTTGGCCGTTTCTATCAAGAGCTTTAAAAGGGTTTGTTTATGCCCTTTTACCCTTGACTACCATTTCTAGGAATCTCTCCAAAGGAAGTAACTTAATATATGGGCAATCATTTATTATAAAGATCATTGCAGTGTTACTCAAAATAACAAAAACTTGGGAACCATGTAAATGTCCAACAATAACACAGTTAATGCATTATAATATTCCTGTGTGCTATAACTATATAACCAGTAGATATAATTTTGAAGAACTTTTAGAATATGAAAAAACTTTAATTAAATATCAAAAAATCAAAATAAAAGTATAAGTGAAAAATTGGGATATAAAGCCATAGACAGTGTTTCCATTTTTGTAATGTGCATACATACCACTATAAAGAGAAGGGACAAGAAGGAAATAAAATACAATATTAACAGCACTGATACCTGAGCAGTGTGATTACAGGAAATATTATTTCCACTCCATATTTTCTGCAGTGTTCATGGATTATTTATGTAATGAAGAAGGATATAATAAGCTAAGTAAGAATGAGAACAACACAGACACAAGAGGGTAGTCACATCAGCAGTGTTTTCTCCACATGCACTGCTGCTCTCTGTAGGCTTTTGCATCTAAGCAGCTTGAGTTTCTCAATGAATAGCCCTTCTGTAGTAAACTGTTTACATTGTAAAGATGCTGAGGTTTCCACAAAGACTTTCAGAAGTAAATTTTCATTCCCACTCAGTTTATTCACAGGACTTAGCACAGTCTGATATTATCACATCATTTATTTGTTTACTTATTAATTGTCCCACTATATCTTGCTCACCACTAGATCACAGTGTTGGGTGAATATCCAGTAAATGTTCAATTAGTAAATAAATGAGCCAGGTGTAGCTGGCTCAGTGGGTTAAGTGTCTGCCTTTGGCTCAGGTCATGATTTCAGGGTCCTGGGACTGAGTTCCACATCGGGCTCTCTGCTCAGTGGGGAGTCTGCTTCTCCCTCTCCCTCTCTGCTCTCTCCCTCTGTTTTCTCTCTCACTCTCTCTCAGTTAAATAAGTAAAATATTTTAAAAATAAATAAATAAAATGAATGAAGGAAAATGGCAGCATCATCGGAATAGGGCTATAGTTTTCTGTGGGGATTACTTTGAGATCAGTGCTTTTGATTCAAAAGCATCCTTGCAAAAGACTGTTTAAAACCATGCTCCTATTAGATGCTGTGGAACAAATAGAAGGAAAGCCACAGTAAGGCACTACTATATGATATAAAGGGCAAAATTCTAGTGTTGGCAGATCTAAGTGTGATGTATGCCCCAATCGTAGTGAGTTTGGCGTTACTTGCCGTGGCGTCTGTGACCTCATCTGGAGGATAACGGGGGAAAATGGATATGAAATATCTGGCTGAAGTTCTGATTCCATCTGCCACTAAATTATAAACTCTATGAGCGTAGAGACCAGAGCTATATAAAATAAAGCACCTATCCCTAGAAACTAAGTATATAGCAACCACTTATTTAGATAACTGTTGGGTAAATAATGGTCTTGTCACAAGGCCAAGCAGAGGTGATCAACATGCGTTCAGTGGAAGAGAGGTAGACGATAGGAACACCTTTCACTTGAAGTTGGAGAGTATACCCAGATGAGTTCCGAATTATGTCCAAAGAGTGACCTGGGGTGTACGAGTTTGGTACCATCAGAGGATCAGAGCAAAGAAAACCTATGACTGTGATGTCCATAGTGGTGCCAAGGATCGAGTTGTAGGTTTCCATGACTGAGAGCATGAGACAGGTAATGCTGCCCCAGCCTGGGTGGTCCCGGGTCTGGCAGCAGATTGTGGAGCTGGGTTAGAAACATGTAGTGCTCCAGTAAAGATCAGATACATGGTACCTGGCACCTATTAGGAGCTGAAAAACTGGGCATTCCCCTTCCCTTCCTGACTGTTCTTCAATTTAAAAAACTTTGGAAAACCCAAAAGATTTTGCTAATTCACATTGATAAATGGAAAACTGAACAGATGAACATGTGATCTGTTTACTTCCTCATCTACTTCCAAAATATTTTTGAGATGGCATCTTTATAGAACTTTTTGAATAACTGCAGCTTTATGACTTTCAAATAGATATAGTAATTCATACTAACAGCAGCAAAGTGTTTTCAATTAGACACCCTGCTGGGTTTGCATTAATGAATGTCTAAGATCACTTCCTTCATTTGAATACAGAGAATGTGCCAAATTTTTGCAAACCTTTCTCTTAAATTAGGGGAAAATTGGCTTCTAACTTTGTTTACATTATTAACCTGCTTAGCAAGCACTGTCTTTATGCATACTTTTGTACCAGTAAATATATCATAGGATATCTATAAATATTCAAATCTTATATAATATAAACATTAGTACCCATGTCTATCAACTATGTGTTCATACACAGACATATTATTTTAAAAGTAAGCACATCTTCATTAGACATATACACATTTGTAATTCGGGAGAGCTAAGTCACTCTAAGTCATTCTTGGACATAATATGGAAATCTCATGGCTATACCTTCCAATTGCAAGTGAGAGGGGCTCCTACCCTCTGCCTCTGTCCTGCTGGACACATCTTGGCCACTTCTGCCTGATTTCACAAGCATTCACACCACACTTATATCTGATGCTATGGAATGAATACAAGGACCGCCCCAGTAGGAGACAGCATAGGGTGATTCAAAGGACAAAGTCCTGGTGTTGGATAGATAAAAAGTTTGATGCAACTTAGGTTTGAGAGCTTGCTCTGTGGTGAACCTCATTTTCACATCCAATAAATCTCTCTGTCTAAAAAAGTTGCAGGCAATGCCTAACGGGGCTTCTTTTATGTCTAAAATACGTATTTTAGCTCCACAAAGCGTGTGAATTAATGAGTGTTGGAGTCTTATGATTTAGCCTCAGCTTCACATTTTGATCCTCAATCAGCTCAGAAGGTGGCATGACCTAACCACCCTGTGCCTCCATCTGGTGGCATGTCAGGAAGCTTAACTGTGAGCTCAGCTCCTTCGTGGACTCAGTCGGGGAGATTCAGCCAAGTTTCCCTACCGCAACTGCATATAAGACTGCTCCAGCCAACTCCACAGATACATCTCTATGAAAAATATATATGTATCTATATAATACATAGTGTATATATTGTTTATATAGTATACAATATATCTTGTTTGTATTGTGTGTGTGTATTATATAAGTATATAGGCATAATGTATACATAATACATAATGCATATATCTGATGTTATTTATAGCTTAAATTCAGAAAGATATTTTGTCAGAACCATTAATGTCTTTCTAACTCAAGAACTGCACTTACGGCATTTTATTAGGAAGCCACTACCTAAAAAAATGCCAAATGACAGAAAATTCAAGCAGTGCCACCAAAACAAGACCTTAAATGTTTCCTTAAATTATATTTGAACTGGGATTTATTTTCTATGCATGATTTGAAGATATAAAATCGATGGAGGTAACTTTATTGGCAAAAAAGAATATAAGTGAATGTAGGCATATTAAATGTGTATCTCCTGTGATTTACATGTTTAAAATGATGATCAGTCCTGAGGATCATACATGTGAACCTTCATCGGCATGTATGTATTAGCTTTATAATAAGGCCCCTTATATAGTGTCAGGGACAGGAACTGAGAACAACATCAATAAATAATAATGATAATAACATTTGTTGGATACCAACCATGTTCCAGGGATTGTGCTAACAGCTCTACATGGATTTTTCTCATTTAAATTTTACTGCATCCATATGGATGAGGAAATGGGGCTAAAAGAAGTTGGGCAACTTGTCCAAGGCATATAACTAATAAATGGTAGAGGCAGGATTCGTAACCAACAAAATCTGACTTCTTATTCTTACTCAGTGTTGTCATATGCAGTAAGAATGTTTTTCCCAACCTTATGTGTTTTTTAAAATATTTTATTTATTTATTAGAGAGAGAGCACAAGCCAGGGGTGGGGGAGGGGAGTGGGAGGAGAGAAGCAGACTCCCCACTGAGCAGGGAGCCTGACCCCGGGGTGGGGGGGGCGGTGATCCCAGAACCCTGAGAGCATGAGCTGAGCCAAAGTGAGACACCCAGAATGACTGAGCCACCCACACGCCCCCCAAACCTGATGTATTTTAAGTAGTCCTTTCCCCACCATTGGACTTAGCCTGGGAAAGCTGTTCACACACAAAGGTGACTCGGACAGAGACTGCTGTTGAGGCTGTGGCATATGAAATTGTGCAGTGGGTTTGTATGGGATGAAGAAATGAGAGACACACAGATAGGAAGGTTTTCTCCCACTCTACCCTCACCACCATCATCACTAACGCCCTACCCAGAGAAGTGTTGCCTCAGGGATATGCCCTTCTGGGCACTTCGTAAACTGAGAGTGAGTTATTTATCCACAGTGTCTCCCCCTGAGCACCACCGTGGCGCTGCCGTCACAGCCTAGGAAATGGCCACTGCTGTGACATGGCAGCTTCTCTTGGCTGCAGTCAGGGGTTTCCAGAGGATGCTGTTGTGCTCAGGTGTGAGCCCTGGTGCTAATTAATCTCTGGGAAATCCCTCAAACTGCTACTCAACTCTGCCTTCAGCACCACTGTGCTCACATCAGTTTTACTCAGAGAGAAGAGAGACTAAATCAGTCTCTGTTCTTCAAGATATTGTTTATACTGTTGAGAGTCTAGAAAGAATCTCTGGTCCTTAAGAGGAGATTGGCTCAAGTAGGGGGCACATTCTTGCACTGAAATACAATGTTCCTTTTAGAAAAATGAGCTATTTAGTCAAGTTTTTAAAAAGTAGATTATACAAAATAAGCATATAAAATAAAACAGTCTGTAAAAACATGTTGCATTAGCATTTTTAGTTTTCCTGAATTGACACCATTGTGTAAGGGTTGCTCACCACTAGAAAACAGTAATATCAGGAGCATCTCAGTTCTTTCTTCCTGGCACAGGTCCTGAAATTCTCCCAACAGCCATTTCTTTGTATTAGGAAATTTTCCTCCAGGTGGCTCCTATATAATACTGCATGTATTTCAAGATAAGACAAATGTTCCCTGAAAGAGGAGATACTTCTGTTAATATCCTATATTTTTATTAATCCTATAAATTTACTAATCTATTAAATTAATTTTTATTAATTATCTTATTAACTTAGACTAGATAATTCTACTTACATAGAGAGCAAGGAAAATATGTAACATTGGACCATTTGATGAATTTTAGGGAGAAGACACCAACCATCAAATCTGTTGAAATATTCAGAGGAGGAGGCAGCCAGCCTAGCTTGCTGCCAGGACTCACTTTCCCCTCACTCTTGACTTCTGAGACCTGAGGCCACTTTGACCTTATGTCCAGACACACACCTCTTCCTTACCTTTCCCCCACACAGGCTCAGAAACCAATCGCATTCTCATTCAGGGAGAATTCAATATGTCCTGTATAGATCCTTTTCCCTCTGAAGTGAGATCCAAGGATGAGCAATGTTAGCATCTCCAGCGTATTAGAAATGCAGATTCTCAGGCCCTGCTCCAGTCCTGCTGAACTAGAATCTGCATTTTTATGAGATCCCTGGATGTTTCATTTCTGTAGTACAGTTGGGGAAGCAGCACTGTTGGTCAATTCCCGCATGACTCAACATCTGGTCACTTTGCTGCTGACCCTACTCGTACCTTTCACCTCCAGTCAGGCATGTGTTCCAGGACTAAATCTTAGAATTAGTGTCATGTTAATTTCAAGGTTCTAGTGACGTCTAGCCTTGGTCCTCTCTCAACATCTGGGAGATGCTTTGGCTCCAAGCCCCAGCTGGCCAGTTAAAATTTTAGCCCAGCTGGTAAACATCTTGGATAATGGACCGATGCAGTTTTGTTCTTTATAGTCCACCTGGCTCACCATCACTCTGATCTGTACTACTTTGTGCCTTCTCACCAAACCAGCAACGCACCAGTCCATCATCTAAACGATTTCAGGGAAGACTCCCTGGTCTCGGTTACCAGTCCGCTGTCGGTGCAAAGAAGCTCTTCTTTGTGCTGCTTCTGCTTCTTAAGCCTTTTTTATTCTTGTTCTTTCCTCCGTGCAGAGAGTAACCAGTTTATCAGCTTCTTTGAACCACGATTAACCCATTTCTCACATCTCGTGAATCACTTGACAAACCATTGTTTCCAGCTCATCCAGAGGAATGAAAGGTGCTGCCCCCGATTCACATCACGTTACCACAGACATGCTCCTGCACAAGTTCTTAGCTGCAACGGAGTACGGAAAGAAGGAAAGGTATTACATAGAGGAAACTCAAGCTTTTATCCTGACCCACCAATTTTCTTTTCACTCTTACATGCTTGTAGAAAATGACCATTTTGCTTCTCCGATATGACGAATGAGAGAGAGACAAACCATGTGTAAAACACTCCATTGTCTCCAGCTGTCAGGCCGGCACCTCAGTGTACCCCCTGCATCTCTGCAGCAGGAAAGGTATTTAAACAGCAGAGAAGACAGAGGCTAAGAAGAGTTAAGCCATTTTTTCCCCCAAAGTTCAGACTGCTACTTAAACCTCACGCTTCCTAATTTCGGATCCATCACGATTTCAGTACAACGTGCTGCCCCATATGAACCGTATTCAAAAATGTATTTAGCGGACAAGGGTAGGGATACCCGTGGCTCCCAAAACTTTGCTCAGGATTTCAGGAATGTAATTTGAGGAAAGTAACTATCAGAACAAATAAGAAGTTCATAATACATCTATTTAGGGCTTAATGTAGATCTGGTATTTGTGAATTACCTTAGGTTTTTTTTGGATGGTTTGAGCTTCCAGAAAGCTGAGTATTTTGCAGGTCACATAATGAAATCAAGCAGCCAGTTTACTGAGAGCCAATCTGAAGTCCAGGAATGCACAATATATTTTGCTTTATGTCATGTACCAAATGACTAATAGGCAGCAGGGGCTTTCAGAGTTATAATTTTAGACCAAGGTTCTGGTAACTACATGAAGTCCTTGAGTGGTTTATGATATCATAAGGTGAAATTATAGCTCCCCAGGGGCAAGAGTTGTTGAAATGCTTTCAGCCACTGAGTACCATAACTAGCCTGTTCTCTATAGCAATTATAGGAAAAACTATATTAAATGCCTAGTCATATTGACTAATGACTTTAAATATAGAAATTATTTTTTAAAATGAGAATGGCAGGCAGGCAGGCAACTCATTCATCCATCCATTCCACAAATATGTACAAGTCACCATATGTCTACCACTAGGACAAAGGCTGGGGTTACAGCAACAGGCCAGGCCAGTTCCTAACACTGCCCTCAAAGAACTTTCATTTTAGGAGAGGAATCTGACATTAAACAACCATAACTGTAAGATAAATGTTATGATGATGAATAGAATATTAAATGTGCCATTGTATTAACAGGAACCTGACCACCTGGGAAAGGAGGGACACAATCAGAGAAGGCCTCCTTGAGGAAGTAAACAGAACTAAACTCTGTATGATGAGTCAGAATTATAAAGGATTGGAAGAGCTTAACAAGCTTATGCAAGCTTAACAAGCACCTACTGAGAGTAAGATACTGAGACCTTGAAAGGAAGGCACAGAAATCTAACCTCCCTCCAAATGGTTGGAACAGCTGTGTGTGTGTGCTTCAGGAAAAAGTGAGAGAGAATCGGAAAATAATGACCTTGAGCACATTGTGCTAATTGAGATAAGTCAGACAGAGGAAGACAAGTACTGAATGATAACACGTGTGGTATATCTAAAAAAATCAAACTGACAGAAAGCAGTAAAATGGTGGTTACCAGGGGGTGGGGGTTGGGGAATAAAATTGAAGCTTTTAAAGGGTACAGACTTCTAACAAGCATTAAATAAGCCATGGAGATCTAATGCACAGATGATACAGATAACAATATTGTACTGTAACTGTAAAATATAAATATCACTGCAGTTGCAATCATTATAACATATAAATGTATCAGTAACACATTGTACACCTTAAATTTAAACCATCTTACATGTCAAGTATATTTGCTTAAAAAAAGAATGCAGTATACTAAAATGTATATACATATTTCTCATTATATATATACAAATTATGTGCAAATATATTCTATATAAATAATATATGTATGCATGATATATGTATATGAGAAATTTTGTGTGTGTGTGTGTACAATGTATATTTGCTGTGTGTATAGAGATGTGTACATGTACATGTTTGTGCACCAGAGCAGAATTTTCAATGAGAAAACACCAGGCCATTTTTTATAAAATGCTTCATCTCCAGTTGCAAAAGAAAAGAATAAGATTCAAGGAATATAGAGGTAATATTCAAGGAGTAACTAATTAGGATGACAAAATCAGATACGATCATAAAATACTGTGTTGCCTGAAACTAATAGAACACCATATGTTAACTATATTGGAATTAAAATTAAAATATTGTGTTGAATGGAACAATAGGTACAAGATTCTAAAAGAGATGACCAAGAGGTTGTTTATTTATTTATTCATTTATAATTAACATATAATGTATTATTTGTTTTAGGGGTACAGGTCTATGAGTCATAAGTCTTACACTATTTACAGCACTCACCATAGCACATACCATCCCCGATGTCTATAACCCAGCCACCCTATCCCTTCCACCCCATTCCCCTCCAGCAACCCTCAGTTTGTTTCCTGAGTATCTTATTATGGTTTGTCTCCATCCCTGGTCCCTTCTTTCATTTTTCCCTCCCTTCCCCTCACGACCTCCCACCCTCCCTCTCAAATTCCTTATATCAGACAGATTGTATGATAATTGTCTTTCTCTGATTGACTTATTTCGCTAAGCATAATACCCTCTAGGTCCATCCATGTCATCGCAAATGGCAAGATTTTGGGGGGGGGTTGATGGCTGCATAGTATTCCAGTGTGTGTGTGTGTGTGTGTGTGTGTGTGTATCCATCTCTTCTTTATCCATTCTTCTGTTGGTGGACATCTAGGCTCTTTCCCTAGTTTGGCTATTGTGGACATTGCTGCTATAAACATTCAGGTGCATGTGCCCCTTCAGATCACTACATTTATATCTTTAGGGTAAATACTCAATAGTGCAATTGCTGGGTCCTAGGGTAGCTTTATTTTCAACTTTTTGAGGAACCTCCATACTGTTTTCCAGAGTGGCTGAACCAGCTTGCATTCCCACCAACAGTGTAGGAGGCTTCCCCTTTCTCCTCATCCTCTCTAACATCTGTAGTTTCCTGAATGGTTAATTTTAGCCATTCTGACTGGTGTGAGGTAGGATCTCACTATGGTTTTAAATTGTATTTCCCTGAAACTGAATGATGTGGAGCACTTTTTCACGTGTCTGTTGGCCATTTGGATGTTTTCTTTGCAGAAATGTCTGTTCATATCTTCTGCCCATTTCTTTTTTTTTTTAATTTTTTATTTTTTATAAACATATATTTTTATCCCCAGGGGTACAGGTCTGTGAATCACCAGGTTTACACACTTCACAGCACTCACCAAATCACATACCCTCCCCAATGTCCATAATCCCACCCCCTTCTCCCAAACCCCCTCCCCCCGGCAACCCTCAGTTTGTTTTGTGAGATTAAGAGTCACTTATGGTTTGTCTCCCTCCCAATCCCATCTTGTTTCATTTATTCTTCTTCTACCCACTTAAGCCTCCATGTTGCATCACCACTTCCTCATATCAGGGAGATCATATGATAGTTGTCTTTCTCTGCTTGACTTATTTCGCTAAGCATGATACGCTCTAGTTCCATCCATGTTGTCGCAAATGGCAAGATTTCATTTCTTTTGATGGCTGCATAGTATTCCATTGTGTATATATACCACATCTTCTTGATACATTCATCTGTTGATGGACATCTAGGTTCTTTCCATAGTTTGGCTATTGTGGACATTGCTGCTATAAACATTCGGGTGCATGTGTCCCTTTGGATCACTACATTTGTATCTTTAGGGTAAATACCCAATAGTGCAATTGCTGGGTCATAGGGCAGTTCTATTTTCAACATTTTGAGGAACCTCCATGTTGTTTTCCAGAGTGGCTGCACCAGCTTGCATTCCCACCAACAGTGTAGGAGGCTTCCCCTTTCTCCGCATCCTCGCCAGCATCTGTCATGTCCTGACTTGTTGATTTTAGCCATTCTGACTGGTGTGAGGTGATATCTCATTGTGGTTTTGATTTGTATTTCCCTGATGCCGAGTGATATGGAGCACTATTTCATGTGTCTGTTGGCCATCTGGATGTCTTCTTTGCAGAAATGTCTGTTCATGTCCTCTGCCCATTTCTTGATTGGATTATTTGTTCTTTGGGTGTTGAGTTTGCTAAGTTCTTTATAGATTCTGGACACTAGTCCTTTATCTGATATGTCGTTTGCAAATATCTTCTCCCATTCTGTCAGTTGTCTTTTGATTTTGTTAACTGTTTCCTTTGCTGTGCAAAAGCTTTTGATCTTGATGAAATCCCAGTAGTTCATTTTTTCCCTTGCTTCCCTTGCCTTTTGCGTTGTTCCTAGGAAGATGTTGCTGCGGCAGAGGTCGAAGAGGTTGCTGCCCGTGTTCTCCTCAAGGATTTTGATGGATTCCTTTCGTACATTGAGGTCCTTCATCCATTTTGAGTCTATTTTTGTGTGTGGTGTAAGGAAATGGTCCAATTTCATTTTTCTGAATGTGGCTGTCCAATTTTCCCAGCACCATTTATTGAAGAGGCTGTCTTTTTTCCATTGGACATTCTTTCCTGCTTTGTCGAAGATTAGTTGACCATAGATTTGAGGGTCTATTTCTGGGCTCTCTATTCTGTTCCATTGATCTATGTGTCTGTTTTTGTGCCAGTACCATGCTGTCTTGATGATGACAGCTTTGTAATAGAGCCTGAAGTCCGGAATTGTGATGCCACCAACGTTGGCTTTCTTTTTCAATATCCCTTTGGCTATTCGAGGTCTTTTCTGGTTCCATATAAATTTTAGCATTATTTGTTCCATTTCTTTGAAAAAGATGGATGGTACTTTGATAGGAATAGCATTAAATGTGTAGATTGCTTTAGGTAGCATAGACATTTTCACAATATTTATTCTTCCAATCCAGGAGCATGGAACATTTTTCCATTTCTTTGTGTCTTCCTCAATTTCTTTCATGAGTACTTTATAGTTTTCTGAGTATAGATTCTGTGTCTCTTTGGTTAGGTTTATTCCTAGGTATCTTATGGTTTTGGATGCAATTGTAAATGGGATTGACTCCTTAATATCTCTTTCTTCTGTCTTGCTGTTGGTGTAGAGAAATGCAACTGATTTCTGTGCATTGATTTTATATCCTGACACTTTACTGAATTCCTGTATAAGTTCTAGCAGTTTTGGAGTGCAGTCTTTTGGGTTTTCCACATATAGTATCATATCATCTGCGAAGAGTGATAATTTGACTTCTTCTTTGCCGATTTGGATGCCTTTAATTTCCTTTTGTTGTCTGATTGCTGAGGCTAGGACCTCTAGTACTATGTTGAATAGCAGTGGTGATAATGGACATCCCTGCCGTGTTCCTGACCTTAGCGGAAAAGCTTTCAGTTTTTCTCCATTGAGAATGATATTTGCGGTGGGTTTTTCATAGATGGCTTTGATGATATTGAGGTATGTGCCCTCTATCCCTACACTTTGAAGAGTTTTGATCAGGAAGGGATGTTGTACTTTGTCAAATGCTTTTTCAGCATCTATTGAGAGTATCATATGGTTCTTGTTCTTTCTTTTATTGATGTGTTGTATCACATTGACTGATTTGCGGATGTTGAACCAACCTTGCAGCCCTGGAATAAATCCCACTTGGTCGTGGTGAATAATCTTTTTAATGTACTGTTGAATCCTATTGGCTAGTATTTTGTTGAGTATTTTCGCATCTGTGTTCATCAAGGATATCGGTCTATAGCTCTCTTTTTTGGTGGGTTCCTTGTCTGGTTTTGGGATCAAGGTGATGCTGGCCTCATAAAATGAGTTTGGAAGTTTTCCTTCCATTTCTATTTTTTGGAACAGTTTTAGGAGAATAGGAATTAGTTCTTCTTTAAATGTTTGGTAGAATTCCCCCGGGAAGCCGTCTGGCCCTGGGCTTTTGTTTGTTTGGAGATTTTTAATGACTGTTTCAATCTCCTTACTGGTTATGGGTCTGTTCAGGCTTTCTATTTCTTCCTGGTTCAGTTGTGGTAGTTTATATGTTTCTAGGAATGCATCCATTTCTTCCAGATTGTCAAATTTATTGCCGTAGAGTTGCTCATAGTATGTTCTTATAATAGTTTGTATTTCTTTGGTGTTAGTTGTGATCTCTCCTCTTTCATTCATGATTTTATTTATTTGGGTCCTTTCTCTTTTCTTTTTGATAAGTCGGGCCAGGGGTTTATCAATTTTATTAATTCTTTCAAAGAACCAGCTCCTAGTTTCGTTGATTTGTTCTATTGTTTTTTTGGTTTCTATTTCATTGATTTCTGCTCTGATCTTTATGATTTCTCTTCTCCTGCTGGGCTTAGGGTTTCTTTCTTGTTCTTTCTCCAGCTCCTTTAGGTGTAGGGTTAGGTTGTGTACCTGAGACCTTTCTTGTTTCTTGAGAAAGGCTTGTACCGCTATATATTTTCCTCTCAGGACTGCCTTTGTTGTGTCCCACAGATTTTGAACCGTTGTATTTTCATTATCATTTGTTTCCATGATTTTTTTCAATTCTTCTTTAATTTCCCGGTTGACCCATTCATTCTATAGAAGGATACTGTTTAGTCTCCATGTATTTGGGTTCTTTCCAAACTTCCTTTTGTGGTTGAGATCTAGCTTTAGAGCATTGTGGTCTGAAAATATGCAGGGAATGATCCCAATCTTTTGATACCGGTTGAGTCCTGATTTAGGACCGAGGATGTGATCTATTCTGGAGAATGTTCCATGTGCACTAGAGAAGAATGTGTATTCTGTTGCTTTGGGATGAAATATTCTGAATATATCTGTGATGTCCATCTGGTCCAGTGTGTCGTTTAAGGCCTTTATTTCCTTGCTGATCTTTTGCTTGGATGACCTGTCCATTTCAGTGAGGGGAGTGTTAAAGTCCCCTACTATTATTGTATTATTGTTGATGTGTTTCTTTGATTTTGTTATTAATTGGTTTATATAGTTGGCTGCTCCCACATTGGGGGCATAGATATTTAAAATTGTTAAATCTTCTTGTTGGACAGACCCTTTGAGTATGATATAGTGTCCTTCCTCATCTCTTATTATAGTCTTTGGCTTAAAATCTAATTGATCTGATATAAGGATTGCCACTCCTGCTTTCTTCTGATGTCCATTAGCATGGTAAATTCTTTTCCATTTTCCACCCCCTCACTTTAAATCTGGAGGTGTCTTCGGGCTTAAAATGTGTTTCTTGGAGGCAACATATAGATGGGTTTTGTTTTTTTATCCATTCTGATACCCTGTGTCTTTTGACAGGGGCATTTAGCCCATTCACATTCAGGGTAACTATTGAGAGATATGAATTTAGTGCCATTGTATTGCCTGTAAGGTGACTGTTACTGTATATGGTCTCTGTTCCTTTCTGATCTACCACTTGTAGGCTCTCTCTTTGCTTAGAGCACCCCTTTCAATATTTCCTGTAGAGCTGGTTTGGTATTTGCAAATTCTTTCAGTTGTTGTTTGTCCTGGAAGCTTTTAATCTCTCCTTCTATTTTCAATGATAGCCTAGCTGGATATAGTATTCTTGGCTGCATGTTTTTCTCATTTAGTGCTCTGAAAATATCATGCCAGCTCTTTCTGGCCTGCCAGGTCTCTGTGGATAAGTCAGCTGCCAATCTAATATTTTTACCATTGTATGTTACAGACTTCTTTTCCCGGGCTGCTTTCAGGATTTTCTCTTTGTCACTGAGACTTGTAAATTTTACTATTAGGTGACGGGGTGTGGGCCTATTCTTATTGATTTTGAGGGGCGTTCTCTGAACCTCCTGAATTTTGATGCTCGTTCCCTTTGCCATATTGGGGAAATTCTCCCCAATAATTCTCTCCAGTATACCTTCTGCTCCCCTCTCACTTTCTTCTTCTTCTGGAATCCCAATTATTCTAATGTTGTTTCGTCTTATGGTGTCACTTATTTCTCGAATTCTTCCCTCGTGGTCCAGTAGCTGTTTGTCCCTCTTTTGATCAGCTTCTTTATTCTCTATCATTTGGTCTTCTATATCACTAATTCTTTCTTCTGCCTCATTTATCCTAGCAGTTAGAGCCTCCATTTTTGATTGCACCTCATTAATAGCTTTTTTGATTTCAACTTGGTTAGATTTTAGTTCTTTTATTTCTCCAGAAAGGGCTTTTATATCTCTCGAGAGGGTTTCTCTAATATCTTCCATGCCTTTTTCGAGCCCGGCTAGAACCTTGAGAATTGTCTTTCTGAACTCTAGATCTGACATATTACCGATGTCTGTATTGATTAGGTCCCTAGCCTTCGGTACTGCCTCTTGTTCTTTTTTTTGTGTTGAATTTTTACGTCTTGTCATTTTGTCCAGATAAGAGTAGATGAAGGGGCAAGTAAAATACTAAAAGGGTGGCAACAACCCCAGGAAAATATGCTTTAACCAAATTAGAAGAGATCCAAAGTCGTGAGTGGGGAGAAAGGGGATAAAAAGAGGTTCAAAAAGGAAGAAAGGAAAAAAAAACAAAAAGAAAAGAAAAAAAAGAAAGAAAAGAAAAGAATTTTTAAAAAAAGAAAACACCTAAGAAAAATGTAAAAAAGAAAAAATATATATATTAGATAAACTAGTAAAAAATCGTTAAAAAAGAAAAAGGTAACAATTAAAAAAAAAAATTTTACCCGAAGGCGAGAAAAAAAAAAAATGAAAAAGAAAAAATTAAATTAACTGCAAGACTAAAAAAAATCACAGGAAAAAAGCCATGAGTTCCGTGCTTGGCTTTCTCCTCCTCTGGAATTCTGCTGCTCTCCTTGGTATTGAAACCGCACTCCTTGGTAGGTGAACTTGGTCTCAGCTGGATTTCTTGTTGATCTTCTGGAGGAGGGGCCTGTTGTAGGGATTCTCAAGTGTCTTTGCCCCAGGCGGAATTACACCGCCCTTACCCGGGGCCGGGGTGAGTAATCCGCTCGGGTTTGCTTTCAGGAGCTTTTGTTCCCTGAGCGCTTTCCATAGAGTTCCAGAGGACGGGAATACAAATGGCGGCCTCCTGGTCTCCGGCCCGGAAGAGCCGAGAGCCCAGGGCCCCACTCCTCAGTGCGTCCTCAGAGAACAGCGCCCAGTTACTCCCGTCTGCCTGACCTCCGGCCGCGCTCCGAGCTCACCGAGCCTGCGACCGGTTCAAGGTAACACGGAGCTGTGAGCTTACTGTCGTCTGCCCATTTCTTGATTGGATTATTTGTTCTTTGGTGTTGAGCTTGATAAGTTCTTTATAGATGTTGGATACTAGCCCTTTATCTGATATGTCATTTGCAAATATCTTCTCCCATTCTATCCGTTGTCTTTTGGTTTTGTTGACTGTTTCCTTTGCTGTACAAAAGCTTTTTATCCTGATGAAGTCCCAATAGTTCATTTTTGCCCTTGCTTCCCTTGTCTTTGGCAGTATTTCTAGGAAAAGGTTGCTATGGCTGAGGTTGAAGAGGTTGCTGCCTGTGTTCTTCTCAAGGATTTTGATGGATTCCTGCCTCACATTGAGGTCTTTCATCCATTTTGAGTCTATTTTTGTGTAAGGAAATGGTCCAGTTTCATTCATCTGCATGTGACTGTCTGATTTTCCTAACACCATTTGTTGAAGAGACCATCTTTTTTCCATTGAACATTCTTTCCTGCTTTTCGAAGGTTACTTGACCATAGAGGTGAGGGTCCATTTCTGGGCTCTCTATTCTGTTCCGTTGATCTGTGTGTCTGTTTTGTATAAGTACCATACTATCTTGATGACGACGGCTTCGTAATAGAGCTTGAAGTCCAGAATTGTGATGGCACCAACTTTGGCTTTCTTGTTCAGCATACCTCTGGCTATTTGGGGTTTTTCTGGTTCCATATAAACTTTAGGATTATTTGTCCCATTTCTTTGAAAAAAATTGATGGTATTTTGATAGGGATTGCATTAAATGTGTAGATTGCTTTGGGAAGCATAGGCATTTCCCCAGTATTTGTTCTTCCAATCCATGAGCATGGGACACTTTTCCATTTCTTTGTGTCTTCCTCCATTTCTTTCATGAGTGCTTTATAGTTTTCTGAGTACAGATTCTTTGCCTTTTTGGTTAGGTTTATTCCTAGGTATCTTATGGTTTTGGGTGCAGTTGTAAATGGGATCAACTCCTTAATTTCTCTTTCTTCTGTCTTGCTGTTGGTATATAGAAATGCAACTAATTTCTGTGCATTGATTTTATATCCTGGAACTTTACTGAATTCCTATATGAGTTCTAGCAGTTTTGGAGTGGAGTCTTTTGGGTTTTCTCTCATAAGGTGTCATATCATCTGCAAAGAATAAGAGTTGACTTCTTCCTCGCTGATTCAGATACATTTTGTTTCTTTTCGTACTCTGATTGCTGAGGCTAGGACTTCTATTACTATGTTGAGTGGCAGTGGTGACAGTGGATATCCCTGTGTGTTCCTGTCCTTAGGGGAAAAGCTCTCAGTTTTTCCCTATTGAGAATGATATTTGCTGTGGGTTTTTCATAGATGGCTTATATGGTATTGAGGTATGTTCCCTCTGTCCCATACTGTGAAGAATTTTGATCAAGAAAGGATGCTGTACTTTGTCAAATGCTTTTTCAGCATCTATTGCAAGTATCATATGGTTCTTGTTCTTTCTTTTACTAATGTATTGTATCACATTGATTGATTTGCAGATGTTGAACTAACCTTGCAGCCCAGGAATAAATCCCACTTGGTCGTGGTGATTAATCCTTTTAATGTACTGTTGGATCTATTGGCTAGTATTTTGGTGAGAATTTCTGCATCCGTGCTCATCAAGGATATTGGTCTGTAATTATCCTTTTGATGAGGTCTTTGTCTGGTTTTGGGATCAAGGTAATGCTGGCCTCATAAAATGAGTTTGGAAGTTTTCCTTTCTTTTCTATTTTTTGGAACAGTTTCAGGAGAATAGGAATTAATTCTTCTTAAAGTGTTTGGTAGAAATTCCTTGGGAAGCCATCTGGCCCAGAGCTGTTGTTTGTTGCAAATTTTTGATGACTGCTTCAATCTCCTTACTGTTTATGAGTATGTTAAGTTTTTCTGTTTCTTTCTGGTTCAGTTTTGGTAGTTTATACGTCTCTAGGAATGCATCTATTTCTTCCAGATTGTCAGATTTGCTGGTGTACTGTTGCTCATAATATGTTCTTATAATTATTTGTATTTCTTTGGAGTTGGTTGTGATCTCTCTTCCTTCATTCATGATTTTATTAATTTGGGTCCTTTCTCTTTTCTTTTTGGTAAGTCTTGTCAGGGGTTTAACAATCTTATTAATTTTTCAAAGAACCAAACCCTAGTTTTGTTGATCTGTTCTACTGTTCTTTTGGTTTCTATTTCATTGGTTTCTGCAGTGACTTATTATTTCTCTTCTCCTATTAGGTTTAGCCTTCATTTGCTGTTCTTTCTCCAGCTCCCTTAGGTGGAGGTTTAGGTTGTGTATTTGAGACCTTTCTTGTTTCTTGAGAAAGGCTTGGGTTGCTATACACTTTACTCTAAGGACTGCCTTTGCTGTATCCCAAAGATTTTGGTGAAAAGTTTTGTTTTCATTTTCATTTGTTTCATTGTTTCCTCTTGTGATTGAGTTCTAGTTTGAAAGCACTGTGGTGTGAAGATATGCAGGGAATGATCCCAGTCTTTTAGTATGAATTTAGACCTGATTTGTGACCCAGGATGTGATCTATTCTGGAGAATGTTCCATGTGCACTAGAGAAGAATGTGTATTCTGTTGCTTTGGGATGGAATGTTCTGAATGTATCTGTGATGTCCATCTGGCCCAGTGTGTCATTTAAAGCCTTTATTTCCTTGTTGTTATTTTGCTTAGATGATCTGTCCATTTCACTGAGGGGGATGTTAATGTCCCCTATTATTGTTGTATTATTGTCAATGTGTTTCTTTGATTTAGTTATTAGTTGGTTTATGTAATTGGCTGCTCCCATGTTAGGGGCATAGGTATTTACAAATGTTAGATCTTCTTGTTGGACAGACCCTTTAAGTATGATAGAGTGTCCTTCCTTATCTCTTATTATAGCCTTTGGCTTAAAATCTAACTTATCTGATACAGAATTGCCATCCCAGCTTTCTTTTGATGTCTGTTAGCATGGTAAATTGTTTTCCACCTCCTCACTTTAAATCTGGAGGTGTCTTTGGGTCTAAAATGAGTTTATTGCAGACAGCAATTTTTTTTAATCCATTCTGATACCCTGCATCTTTTGATTGGGGCATTTAGCCCATTTACATTCAGGGTAACTACTGAAAGATAGGAATTTAGTGCCATTGTATTGCCTGTAAGGTGACTATTACTGTATATTGTCTCTGTTCCTTGCTGGTCTGTTACTTTTAGACTCTCTCTTTGCGCAGAGGGACCCTTTCAGTATTTCCTGTAGGGCAGGTTTGGTATTTGCAAATTCTTCTAGTTTTTGTTTGTCCTGGAAGCTTTTTATCTCTCCTTCTATTTTCAGTGACAGCCTAGCTGGATGTAGTATTCTTGGCTGCATATTTTTCTTGTTTAATGCTCTGAATATATCATGAATTTTAGTATGAATTTAGACCTGATTTGTGACCCAGGATGTGATCTATTCTGGAGAATGTTCCATGTGCACTAGAGAAGAATGTGTATTTTAGTATGAATTTAGACCTGATTTGTGGCCTGCCTTTCTGGCCTGCCAGATCTCTGTAGAGAGGTCTGCTGCCAATCTAATATTTCCACCATTGTATGTTACAGACCTCTTGTCCTGAGCTGCTTTCAGTATTTTCTCTGTCACTGAGACTTAAGTTTTACTATTAGATGACAGGGTGTTGACCTATTTTTATTGATTTTAAGGGACTTTTCTGAGCATACTGGATTTTGATGCTTGTTCCCTTCCCCAAATTAGGGAAATTCTCTGTTCTAATTTGCTCCAATATGCCTTATGACTACTCCCCTTCTTTTTCTGGGATTCCAATTATTCTAATTGTTTCATCTTGTGATATCACTTGTCTCTCGAATTTTCCTCTTGTGGTCCAGTAGTTGATATTGCTCTTTTTCTCAGATTCTCTATTCTCCATCATTTGGTCTTCTATATTACTAATTCTGTATTCTGCCTCATTTATCCTAATGGTAAGAGCCTCTATCTTTGATTGCACCTCATTAATAGTTTTTTTTTTTTAATTTCAACTTGGTTAGATTTTAGTTCTTCTATTTCTCCAGAAAGAGATTTTATTTCTCCAGAAAGAGATTCTCTAGTATTTTCTATGCTTTATTCAAGCCCAGCTAGCATCTTTATAATCATCATTCTGAACTCTAGTTCTGACATCTTACTAATGTCCATGTTGTTAGGTCCCTAGCCATCAGTACTGCCTCTTGTTCTTTTTTTTTTAGGTGAGTTTTTCCACCTTTTCATTTTTATCCAGAGAAGAATAGATGAATGAGAGAACAAAATACTGAAAGGGCAGCAACAACCCCCCAAGAGGTTATTAAATGTGAAATAGTCACCTAGTGAAGATGTCCTGGAGAATATAAGGTTCACCACCAAATGGAAAAGGCAGGGAAGAGTTACTGACTGTACAATAATATTTCAATATCATTTCAACCAATTAAATTATATTATTATATTCAGTGATAATGTAATTTTCATTCATGTCACACTTTATATATATGTATTTTCTCATCTGGCGAGGGGGTATAATGACAGTGTTTTAGCATAGTTAAATATAAATAAATCCTCTAAAGTCATATATACTAAATGAAAGTTGGATACAATAAAGATTGTATTTCAGAATATCAAATAATAGGTGGGAGGAAAAAGCAAATTCGAGACACAAACCAATAGGACAAAATACTTACTTAATCACATGCCCCAAATTCTAAGTAGAAATCCTTAAGTATAGGAAGTACTGCTTTTGGTTTAATGGTAGTTATTAGTAATACCACTCCCTTAGAGTTGGTTTCACTACGAAAGTGACATTTTTACAAAAATCTCAACAATGTGCCATTTACAAGAGACATTTAAGCTAGACCTGACCTGGGGCATCTGGGTAGCTCAGGCAGTTAAGTGCCCAACTCTTGATTTCCGCTCAGGTCGTGATCTCAGGGTTGTGAGATCAAACGTCACATTGAGCTCCACACTGGGCATGGAGCCTGCTTAAGAGTCTCTCTCTCCCGGGCACCTGGGTGGCTCAGTTGGTTAGGCAACTGCCTTTGGCTTAGTTTACTGTCCCAGAGTCTCAGGATCAAGTCCCGCATCGGGCTTCCAGCTCCATGGGGGGTCTGCTTCTCCCTCTGACCTTCTCGCCTCTCATGCTCTCTCTGTCTCTCTCTCAAGTAAATAAATAAAATCTTTAAAAAAAAAAAAAAAAAAAGAATCTCTCTCTCCCTCTCCTTCTACCCCTTCTTTCTCTGAAAAAAAAAAGACCTGAACTAAGCTAAAAAATTAAAACCTTGACTAATATATTTCAAAAAGCATAGAAATTATTTTTAAATGTGTTTTGCTACTTTAGAGTTCATCATAAATTTTAAAATAGTAAAAGTAACCCAAATATTTATTGCCTCTCTGAAAAGCTGTGGGCCAATCAAGCATTACAATGAAACTCTGAAAACAAATATTTTAACCATTTTGCAGTAAATGCTATAATATAGTTATATAAAGAAAGAATCTAGCTGACCTCTGAGACAAGTATTATATAATGACTAAAGTGTTAATAGCCATTCTTACTTGGAATTTTTTGTGCATTAATAATACTTGGAGTTAAAATGAACAGCATTTTCCAAATACAATAACTCAAGAATAAATGGAAACATTTGTGCAAGTGTTTCATTTTTTAAAATCACCTTGGGCTGAGTCAAACCATGGAAAATTTTAGCTCAAAAGAAAATTCTTCCTCCCCCCATTTCCCCCCTAAAAAAATCACAAGGATGTGAAAACAGGATTATAATGGAAGCCGTCTTGCAACATTAACTGCAGTGTTCATTCCCTTAAAAGCCATAATTCATGGCTGTTCTATAGCCTTTTTCTTTCAGCAATTATGCAGATTAGAGGAAAGTTTGAATACATAAAAACTAAATACTGATAGAAAACCAAGTCTCATAAAAAGACATGTTTACTTGACTAGTTTGCAGTGAAGAAAAATGAGAGCTCACCAGCCTGCCCCAGCCCCAGGTGTCTCTGGTCCAGGGAAGTTGGGAAAAGTATAAAAACTCCAGCCATAGGGCATTGCACAGAATTTCCTGCCTGACGCCCATAATCACCTGGTGGTCAGTTGCATCCCGAGGGGACTGTGCCTTCGATGGGAGGAGGGTGTTGGCAACTACTGGCTCTGTGGGGAATTCAGTGCAAAAATTCCTCTTCTAAATAGATAAACCGCTACAGAGACAACCTCAAGCCTTGTCCTCCTCCTTTCAATTTATCTTCTCTGTCTCTTCTTCTGAGGTTTATGGGTCACATGAAAGCATCTTATGAGAATTGTGCAATGCCATTATGATTCTGTATTTCCAGAGCCTAGTGCAGAGCCTGGCTCTTGATAAACATTTGTCAAAAACCGGTGAAAATTCTTTAAATTCTGTTTCAGTCAGAAAGTTTGCCTTTGAGTCTTGTCTCTGCTATATTACTGGACTTTGAGATCCTGGGCAAGGTGCTTAAACTGTCCTCACCTAAGTAATAGAAATGAAAATAATACATACTCCTAGCACTGTCCATAGGCAGCTATGATATAATGAATATAAAATCCCTGAGCAGAGTGCTAGCCTCTGACAATGTTGTGTGATTATTTGTTAAATCTAAATTCCCCAGGGTTGTAAGTGACCAGAGGAATGAAGAAGGACAAATTATATCTAATGCAAGGACTGAGGATGTGTGCTAGTTACTTTTCTTAGACCTCTAACAGTAGGCCAAGACCAAATGCATCCTTGACTTCTCCAGGAAGAATTACAGCCAACATTCATGGCTCTCAGGATTTATGCTTTGACATACATCTTTAAAATAAAGCCTGTGACCATTTTTAAATGGGAAATCTCAGAAGAAGCCCAGAAGTATTACCAAGGAATATGAAATTTATTTGTAGGATTTACAGACATGATAACCCTCCAAACAAGTCACATAAATTTTAAAATCTGAAAGGAACACACACACACACACACACACACAATGAATATATTGTGCCCCCTCATTATCAGATTAATAAATCAGCCAGCAAGTTATTCTCCATGCTTAGAGTCTGTGGAAGATATAGAGAAGAATGCACATATTTTTTGTCCTTAGAAAATGTGTAATCAAGTTGGGATTAAAAGACCACAGTAACATAGGAAAGGAGATATGTTCACCAATAAGTATCCAGTGAGAATATTAGTATCCCTGACCACCCTATCAGAAGTGGCCTCCCCGGGGCGCCTGGGTGGCTCAGTGGGTTAAAGCCTCTGCCTGGCTCGGGTCATGATCACAGGGAGCCTGTTTCTCCCCCTCCCCCACTCCCCACTCCCCGCCTGCCTCTCTGCCTACTTGTAATCTCTGTCTGTCAAATAAATAAAATCTTAAAAAAAAAAAAAAATTAAAGAAGTGGCCTCCCTACCTGACTTTCTGTCTCATCATACCATCTTCTCTCTTTTCTTCCTTTTGTCACTAATCTGTAATTATCTGGTTTGTTTGTTTTTTTTTTTTTTTTTAAGATTTTATTTATTTGTTTGAGAGAGATTGCGAGCACAAGCCAGGGAGGGGCAGAAGCAGGAGAAGCAGGCTTCTTGCTGAGCAGGAAGACATCATGATGCAGGGTTCGATCACAAGACCCTAAGACCATGACCTGAGCCAAAGGCAGACACTGAGTGGACTGAGCCACCCAGGCAACCCCTCTGGTTTGCTTTTTGTTAATTATTTTTCTCTATAGGAATAGAGACCTATATTAGTCCTAGTGACCATCAACGAAGACACAGTGTATATGCGCTCAATCAGTGAATTCTTTGTTATTCCTATCATCTGACCCAGAGACCCTAACTGAGATGGCAGGCAAGACTAAATCAGAAATAAGCTTGAAAACTTTTAACAAGAAATCATTCATTTATTCTTCTGTGTTCTTTCCACCAACTCCTATGATTCTAAAACTGATGATGAGGCATTGTGGTAGGTTCTAAAACAGTTAAAGGAAACTCATATTCCCTTAAGAAATGCATTCAAGTAAAAAACTAACCGTGCCACACAGTGATTAGTGAAATAATAAAAATATGTAAAAGGGAGAAGTAGCCCTCATGAGAATAGTTAAGTCTTTCTTGGAAGACCAGAGAGCCTTCTAAAAGGATCTGTGTATCTAACCTGGATTTTCTAGGCAGACTGGGAGGAGGGGAGATGGAAACTCCAGACAGAGGTAATGTGTGCAAAGGCAAAAAAGGCAAAATTGGGCCAGATGACATGAACACTAGGCTCAGAGACAGAAGATCTCAGTTAAATTTCTGGATCCTCATTTATAATTGTTTCCACTCTGTCAGTTACCTCTTACTACAATAATACCATTGAACAAACCACACAACATCAGTGGCATACAACAGAAAACATTTATATGGCTCTCAAATTTACGAGGTCCAGCAGACTGGGTCTAGGTTCACTTATATATTCAGGGGCCAGCTTTCTGTTGTCTGATCTGGGGTTGCTTCAATACTTGGTGAGGTTACTTGGCTCTCTTCAGCCTATCTCCTCCTCCAGCAGGTTAATCCAGGTATGTCCTTCTCAAAGTGATAACAGAGAGGTACCAACATTTCCCCCAAGACTGTGCTTAGGTCATTTTTGCTTACATTCCAGTGACTAAAGTCAATCATCTGGCCAGAATTAGAGTCAAAGAGGGAGGGTACTCAGAGTGATATGGCAAAGGGAAGAATTGGAGCCATGAATGCAATTAATAGACTGTACACACTTAATGTCTCTGGAGTTTGGTTTTCTATTCAATAAATGGAGAACACAACAGTTCCTCCCTCTTGACATCCCAAGGTTTGGGAGAGGATATATATAGAAGGTGTCATTGAAGTTCTTTATCTGAGAATAAATAGAGAAATAACAAAGAAAGTTACTATGGAAATGAAAGAGATTGGTGTCTCTCTATGGTTTACACACCAGCTAACTACATATTTAAACTTAACTTTTATTTCATGTTCCTTAAACAAAACAATCATCTCAAACAAGGCTAGTGCATTTTCTAGGCTGTAATCAAAAAAGGACTTCAGAATATCAAAGTCAGCCCTTTCGAGCTCAAGGTAAACACAAGAATATTCATGATAACAACTAAAATATCAGCAACGGCTACTTCTAGAGGAGGCAATAGAATCAGGGAGGAAAAAGAGATACTATAATGGTTTATGCCATGAAACTTCTGTTTGCATCTTACGGTGAGAATAGATTCATGTGTTAATTATAACATTAAATAAATGAGTATGTTTTGGAAATTTTTTTATAAAGTAACACTGGTTAAGTTTTTCCATAATTACGATTTCAATAGTTTAAACATTAATCCAGATATTCAGGGTTGTTTCTGTTCACTTTTCATTCTTAAGTATCTGTGTATTCACTGAACATTATTTTAATTTGCATGATTTATATATTCTCAAGAGTCCAGGAAACTAGGTTCTTCTCTCAACTTTGCCATAGTCAAGTCTTTGGTCTCGGGTTATTCATTTAACCTTGGTCAACTCTAGTTTCTTCTTCTGCAAATTAAGGGTTATTAATTAAATGGTTCTAACATCACCTTAAGGTCTAACATGCTATAATTCTGGCAAGAAATGGTTCATTTGCAAATGAACCTGCCTATCTGACTATTACCAGTCAGAATATGAACCCAAAAAAGTTTTAAAAAGAGGAAGGAAGTATTAATTCAGGGTTTAGTAAGTAAACAAGATTTTTTAAATCAATATTTTTAGTTAAAAATAGTTCATTATTTTTTATATATATTGATATAACTGATGATGATTTTAAAACAAATAGCTTCCACTTATAATTACTTTTTTAAACTGATGAAATACATTTAACCTGTTTTAGAACATATGCTTTTTAAATTCGATAGAGATGAACATCATGAATTTTGCAGGTTCTGAGTCAGCTTTTGTTTTTTTCTTCTCTACACTAGGGGCATATTCATTCATCAAACACTAAGCGTTTACTTCTACCATCGAATCACTAGAGACAGGTCATGGATCTATTCTAGTTTGCACCAAGTCAGTTTCTGCATATGAGCTATTAATTCATTTCATTCTCCTAATTCGTTTGTTGTGAAGATGACTCGAGACTGGGGTGAGAACTCACATTCAGGTTAAGTGCCAGGGGCAGCCGACACGTTCCGTATGTTCAATGTGGGTATGACATAGCTCCACTTAGTGGTTTATAATTGTGGCTAAATTGCTTAATCTTGCTGATTCTCATTTTTCTCAACTGCAAACTTTATGAATCATTGCATGCTTTTTTTTTTTTTTAACTGCTACATGAAAATTTTCTCAAATTTGCAAAAGAAGGAGAACAAAAATGCGTTTTTAACTCCGCTGACTGCTGCCCTCTGATGCTTAGCTCACAAAGCAAAATGCTACTCTGGTTGTGCTGCTCTTGGAATTCATTTAACGGGAGCAAATGTGCTGAACAGAAAAGAAAGATAAGCAAACACCAGCTCAGTCATAAACTGGGAGATGGTCTCACGTGGAAAAACTGGGAGCGATGGTACAGGCAGGATGCCCTGGTGGGAGGAGAGGCATCTTCTCTTGGGTACATGGATGCAGAATAGATGCTTGAATCTTTGAGAACCCTGCCACCATCAGGGCTCAGTCACTGATTTCCCTGAGCTCCAGAGCAAAGACAGACTGCCTATTCGGCCATGGCAAATAAAATTATTGGATACAGCCCAAGTCACCCTCAAAGGGCTAGCCTGAGAGAAAAATAAAACAGAAGGAAAAGATTTCTCTTCTTACTGTTATTCAGTAGCTTGTCTTTCTGTTTGATGTTTTGCTTTAGCATCTCCTCCAAGAAGCCGGTTTCCAGGGACCTTTGCTGCGGAATTACTGACCTTTGGGCTAAACCTCCTATGGTACTTCTGCACCCAATCCCCACCCTGAATGAAGACCAAATTGGACATGCTCTAATAGTTAATTCTTCTGAGTTATAAAATTAAATAAAAGCTGACATTAAAACAAGTTCCTGTGCCACAAGGGTTTGGGTAGAGTTGTGCCAAAAAGCTTACATCACTAGACTGGAGATAAATTTATAGCTGTTTTCGTTCATTTGCATTTAATCAGCCCCGAATTGCTGACTCTAGGTTTAGCAAGGACCTCACTGCCCGTTCAGTCTGCAGGGTACAGTACTGCTGGTGATGGGCAATGACTCAAGTGAGAGGTTTGAGTTCCACAGTCCACAGGTCATTTTTCACCTTGAAGTTTGGCTGGATAGCTGGTTAATTATAGAAACAAAAAGCCAGGGTTATTCTGATGCCGTGGGCTTAAAGCAATCCTCCCCTTTTCCGTAAAAGGTGTTGGTTCTGACCTCAGCTGACTTGGTTTGCCCCCAGTTCTGCCACTTACAGTGGAATCACATCTTTGGAGGAATTATGGTTCTAAACAATTGCATTATGATCATAATTACCTTTGAAACTCCCAGTTAGATAGTATCTTACATGTAGTTTGGTTCTAGAGTCAGCTGATAAGTATGTATAACAATGGACTCCAAAAGCATGGGTTGAAGAGCCCGGGGAAAGTTATTTCACGTCACTGAACTTCATTTTTCACCAATGACTGGGGTTATTAACAGAACCTACCTCATAGGGGTATAGGAGGGCTGGAATGAGATGATGAATGTGGAGGGCCCATATATATAATCAGCACAATAAATGACAACTGTGGGTATTAAGAGATTGTTAAAAGCTAATTAAACTTCTGTAATCAGCTCTTGGGTTCATGTACAATGGCTGAACTCTTTCAGTTAACCATTTTGCAGATAATGGGTCACAGCAGTTAAGGGGATAGACAGTAAAACCATAGTGGTTGAGAGCAAAACCAGTAGAGCTACACAGACTTCCCAGTTCTGTCATTTATGGGCTCCCCCTTAGACAAGTTAGCTGCTCTGTGCATCAGGATTCTCATCTATAAAATGGATAAAATGAGAGAATCAGTCTCGTAGGACTGTTGTAAGGATTTAGAAAGTTGATATGTCTAAAGCATTTAAACAGTGCATGGCAGGTGGTGAGCTCCATCATCGTCATCACCGCCAGCACCGTTGTGATTATGATTATTCTGTGCTGCTTCATTTGGAAAGACCTGTAATGTGGGTAGCATTCCTAGTGAAATAATTCATCTGACCCAGAAGGGAGAAGTCGATTTTGCTCCATAAGATCACTGAACAGAAAATGGGATTAAAAGGGGGTTTTGAAGGGGTGTCTGGGTGGCTCAGTCAGTTAAGCCTAACCCTTCAGCCCAGGTCATGATCTCAGGGTCCTGGGATCAAGCCCCTCTGCTCAGCAGAGAGTCTGCTTCTCCCTCTCTCTCTCAAACAAATAAATAAAATCTTTAAAAAAAAAAAAGGGGGGGGGGGGGGGGGGGGGCAGAGTGGATTTTGAATAAGACAGTTGGAAGGGTCTCAGTGAACTGAGTAGGAGAGGCGGTTCCAGATGACTAGAATAAGACATTGAGACCAGGGCCAGAGCAGAAGCCAAAGAGACTTCCATGAGAGAAAGGAAATAGGAAATAAAGATATAGGTAGAGCATTTGTAGTAGAAGAGCTACAAATTCCCCTGTAGAAATCCTGTAATTTTAAAGGCTAGATACTATAAAAACCATGATAATAGGGAAAAACAAAATAACCACAAAAACCCATAATAGGCTTTCCCCTTGTATGTATACATGACACAGAAATACACCGTGGACTTCCAGAAGCCTAGTAAAGAGTACTATGCAGTGCCATTCCATGCATGTTGCTGAACAAATTTAATTGTTTAAAGAAGGAAATAAAGACCAGAAACTGCCTGGGGCACCTGGCTGGCTCAGTTGGTGGAGGATGTGTCTTGATCTCAGGGTTGTGAGTTCGAGCCCCCGTGTTGGGTGCAGAGATTGCTTAAAAATAAAATCTTAAAAAAAAAAAAAACTGGAATTTATGATCTTACAGTTTTATAAACAAATGGGCAAATGTTGTTGAACATAGCATACTAAAAAGAAGAAATAATTATTTTTATAAGCCATACTCATTTGAGGAGGGGATTATTCATTCAACAGGATTATATTTGAGCCTGATGTTAGGACTTTTTAAGCTCACCTTTGCCTTATTTGTGGGACCTGGACCAAGGCCCTTCTTCACTCTTCTCATTATAGATCTAAATCTCTATACAGTATCAAACAGGAAGTACTGCAGGGGAATGTTTAGATGTAAAGACTCTGGAGTCCGACTAAGTTCAGAACCCTCTTCTGTGCTTATTGGCTGAATGATCTTGGACAGTTTATTTCAACGCAAGTCTTAGTTTCTTGTGTGAAAGTTGGAGAGGATGGCAAATCCCTCATAAGGTTGTTTTGAGGCTTTAAATATATAATCCGAGTTAAGGTTTTAGCACAATGCCTGACATGCAAAGAGTGCTTTAATAAATGGAAGCTACCTGTACTATTAGCGATAAAAATAAATAAATGGACTAAATGATCTGTAGCATGTCCTCCAGCCTAGACTCTATATTTTTATAGCCTCCCCGACTTTGGCATCTCTTTTCAAGTTCACTAGGCCCCACCAGTAGCTTCCGTGGAGTGGGGAGAGGAGAGCATTAAGATAGCCAGTGTGGCAGCACAGCCTTGAAGATGTGGGAATACTGGTAAGAGGGGAAGGAGCAGGGTTCAGTCCTCCCACAGACACCCCAAGACTGCGAGATACTGAGCACAAGCATTTGCCCCCCCAAGGGATACAGGATGAATGTGCTTGTTTTCGGGAGCTTAGCCAATCCATCTAGCTTGTTTTTTTACCTTTTATGAATAGAACACAGAAACATCAGACTGCTTGTGCCTTGTGAATGGAATAATATGCATGAATGAGTTTTGTAAACAGCACAGTTCAAGTGTTGCTGTTTTTGCTGCTCTTGCTGTAACTGTGATAAATACCTTGTTCAAAACCCCGACAGGTATAAGCACTCTGTCTTATTTCTTTAGGCTGGCACTTGTTTGCCTTAAATTGACCATTAGTCTTGAGGAATGCCTATCATATCTATGGTTTTTTGAGAGAAAGAGGAATCTTTTCCTGAAGGCAGTATAAACTAGAGATTAATGGTACAAGTTCTCCGGATTCAGTTCCTGGGTCTGCCATTTTCCGGTTGTATGGCCTTGGGCAAGTTGCTAAACCGCTCTAAGCTTCAGTTCCCCCGGCTTTAAAATGGGGATAATGATTATACGTACCCAAAAAGGATGCTGTAAGGAGTAAATGAAGTGATGAATGTAAGACCTTGGCATGGTGCCTGGAATGAAGGAAACATCCCATAAGGGTTAGCTATTATCATTATTAAGATAATAAGAGAAATTCCATAGGAATCATAAATAACTCCAGCTTTGATGAGATGACAGATACACAAAGGCTGCATCTGAAGGATGAGGAATGGGGGAAAGTGACAAAGAAGAGAACAAAACAAAGGGGAAAACAGCTAGAATGAGTGGATGTGTCCCTGGCCAGTTCTCGTAACTTCAGGTCTGTGGACACTACTCTGGTAGCACCTGCCCTTGGATTTAAAATTTAATTCCAAATTAGTCCAAGCATCATACTAATGCTTCAATTTGAAATTTTGTGACCAGGGTTTTTCCATTACTGATCTAGAAACAAAGGACTGTAGTAGTCGGGACCTTCTTTTGGAATATGGATACTCCATGCAGTAGATGTGAGTTAGGCCGTCATTCTAGAGCTGAAATCTGTGCAGTGCCATGAAGCCTGCTGGGATTTATCAGACCTACTTCTGTCCATTCACCTGCAGAGGTGGCATCCCATAAGTGGTGGATGGGCTTTTGAAATAGTCAAATTTCAAATATGGGAATCAATGAAATTGTTAAGGTCAAGATTGTCTATACCATGGGCTGGCAGACGTTTTCTCTGTGGGCCAGATAGAAATATTTTAGGCTTTGTGAAACCATATAGTTTCTTTCACACCTACTCAGCTCTACTGTTATAGGACAAGAGCGGCCACGCCATGGACGAGAGGTAAATCAATGGCCATGGCTGTGTTCCAATAAACCTTGATTTACAAAAGCAAGTGACCAGCCGGAATTGGCCCATGTGACCTAGTTTGCTAATAACCTCTAGTCTATACAAGGGTTTTGAGGTAATGACTCAAGTTGTCAGAAGCACCCGGGCTAAAGGTCATATAAATTAAACATGATGTCAGAGAATGTTGTTGATAGAGATTAGCTGACCTAACATAGAGGTCTTCAGAATAAAAATGAAAAGAGGAAGTAAAATGCTTGACTATAAATGGAGAGCCTAGCTTTTGTAGAAGAAAATAGAAGTAACGCACACACACAGAGAGAAGAATTACAACATAAAATGTACTCAGTAATTCACATTAGAGAAAGACTGAGCAGGGCTCAGGAACATTGTTTCCAGTCTCGTTTTTCTCTATTCCAGTCTTCAGGGTGTGAGTACTTACTCAGTGAACACACATCCCTGTTTGCTGGGAGCATCTTAGTGTGCCTGTTGCCTCTGTAATAATCAGTAGTGACCCCTTTTGGAGAAGTGTCCTCATTTGCAATATAAATTATATGACCGCAACTCTAAGAACCAAAAAGGTTTTGAAATTGTAGCACAGACAGGTGTGCTTATTTAAAGTTAAAACTTGGACAATAACACGTCTGTAAAGGCAGAATGTAGTGCTGGATAGGGTGAGGGCTTCAAGTCTTACAGAGTCAGAGTCAAAGCCTCATTTAGCACTTTCTGCTGATCTTACAGAATGTGCTGAAGCTCCCTGAATCTTAACCCTTCATATATAATCATAAGAGTTGTAATCCCACTCAATGTATAACATGTAGTAAATATACAAAAATATTCAGTTATTTCATTATTATTATATATTTAAATGGATGGATTGATTAGGTGGGACATAGAGTCATCTTTCCTTTACAGAAGATAGGCTTTAAGAATAGTGACTTCCTTTTCTCTGAAGACATTCAATCAAAGATTTAACAGGCACTTAATACTGATGTTATAAATAAGCCTTGCTACTCAAAGTCTGGTCCACGAACCGAGTGTCAGGATCACCTGGCAGCTTGTCAGAAATGCACACTTTCAGGCTCCAACCTAGACCTAATGAATCAGAATCTACATTTTAAACGCCAGGTGGTATGTTTAGCTTTGCCATAAAGGATTCAGAAATCAGTGGATGATTATAGTAGATGATTTTTGAAGCCCTTCTGAACTCCTAGACCACTCCATATTATCGAATACAGATGTTTTAAGTGGATAAAATAATGGCATGGGGAGATCTGTGGTCTCAATAACTAGTATATCCCATTCCAGAGCAGGTTAAGAATGGCCATGTCCACCGAATTCCAAAGAACATTAAACATTCCATTCCATTTATTAAAGTACAATCTCAGATAAATACAAATGTGGACCAACATTGGGCGCCTGGGTGGCTCAGTGGGTTAAGCCGCTGCCTTCAGCTCAGGTCATGATCTCAGGGTCCTGGGATCGAGTCCCGCATCGGGTTCTCTGCTCAACAGGGTGCCTGCTTCCCTCTCTCTCTCTCTGCCTGCCTCTCTGTCTACTTGTGATCTCTGTCAAATAAACAAATAAAATCTTTAAAAAAAAAAAAAAGAAGAAAAGTAAAGAAAATACCCAACATTTAGACTGTTTTTTAATCTAAAGCATTATATCTCCTAAAGCATTATATCTCCTTGAACATAGCCCCTTGATCATTCCTTGGGTCCGTTTTGTTTTGAGCCACTTCTCTGCTTTCTGCGGAATGCATGTCTGATTATTCTCCATGCAGGTGCTCTAGGTAGAGTATTCCATTAATACTGAACAGCTCACATACAAATATATAGTTCAACCTTAGCTATCTCCCCAAGGCCTAAAGAGGTTGAAACAAATGTAAACAGAACTAGAAAATCTGGAGAAACACTTAGCTGAAACGTTAAAGGAATTTTTCTCTCCCTGGGACTTCCTGGTGATGGTTATAAAAGCAGCGCAACTGCTTTAGTCCCTTGTAAACTTTTATCCACCCTCCTTGATGCAAGTTTTCTGACATCCCTGGCTGTTTGAGTTACACACCACGTGGACACACAGGATGGAACTTTGCTGGTCCATTGGGTCATGTCAGTTGCTTCGTAGATCCCTTTTCTATTTCCATTATTCAGTGACTGCCTGAGTAGCCCATTATTTTTTTCCATTAGAATCTCAGACGCAGAAATAAAAAGGAATATATTGCTTCAAAAGAATTAAGATAAAGGGAAAAAACTAATTTTTAAAGGGAAAGAAAGACAACAGGAAATGTGACAAAAGTATCAAGTTTGTAACGTGTCTAACCTAAGAGAATTTTATGTTAATAGTGATGACTTACTATGCCAATGTCTATTGGGCATCAGCTGTATGCCAAGCACTGTATTTGTTCCATGATGATGATGATAGTAATAGTAGCTGACATTTGCTGATGACTTATGAGCACTCAAATGAGGTAGGCATGTGTCCTGCCATCATGGAACTTACAAGCTAACAGCAAAAGCAAACATTGCACCAATAATTCCAAGTTTTGTCAATACTATGGCAGAGTATAATGGAAGAGTGTGTCAGGTGGCCTAATCTAGTCTAAGGGGCAGTGAAGGCTTCTCTGGGGAAGCAATATACAAAGGAAAGGTATGGTTGAGGAAAAAGAGCATTCTAGGCAGAGTGAAGACTGTGGGCAAGAGCTCTGATCAATCAAGCAAAAAGTTTATGCTGGAAGAACAGAGAGAACGGCTAAAGCTTAGAGGACCAGGAGGAGAATGGGGAGATGGGGCTGGAGAGGAAAAAGCAGAGCAAGGTCATGTTGAATCTTGGAGTTCCCATGAGAAGACCACTTTTATTCCAAGGCCAGTGGGGGAGCCACTGACAGGGGTTAAGCAACTGACAGGTGATCAGCTTTGGGCTCCAAGAAGATAACTCTGACTGGACTGGAGGGGAAGAGAGGTAGTATGCAGAGGGCAGAAATGGTGGTGGCTTGGACCAAAGAGGTTGGCAGTGTTTGTAAAACATCTTCAAGGTAGAGTGGGGTCCCTGTCAGGCTAATAAAATACTACTCCCATTGGAGCCTGGTTATTTGTGTTAGTTGTTTGTTGTTGTTGTTGTTGTTTTTAAGATTTTATTTATCTATTATTTGAGAGAGAGAGTGCATGAGAGGAGAAGGGCCATCAGGAGAAGCAGACTCTGTGTCAAGCAGGGAGCCCGATGTGGAACTCGATGCCAGAACTCCGGGATCATGATCTGAGCCTAAGGCAGTTACTTAACCAAGTGAGCCACCCAGGTGCCCATATTTGTGTTAGTTTTGAAGAAACTTTCCCTTTTCAGAACCTCAAAACTCTTCCTTTATATGGGAGCCCATAAGCAAAAGGCAACTGAAAGGCATGGAAAAGAAGAAAAAGGGCTAGTACTCCACTGGAATGTGAGCCTGAATCTGCTGGTTCACTGATCCTGCGACATAGGAAGAAATGAAGTACTAATGCACTCAGCAGAGAAAAGAGGGTCAGGGTTTGCCTAGACATAGTTTGTAGCTTGTAAAAGTATTGTACAGAATAATGTGAGAAAATGGACTTTTTTTCCCCAAGATTTATTTATTTGAGAGAGAGAGAGAACACGGACAGGGGGAGGGAGAGGCAGAGAGGATCCTCAAGCAAGCTCCCTGATGAGCCTGATGAGAGGCTCAATCCCAGGACCCTGAGATCATAACCTGAGCTGAAATCAAAAGCCAGCCACTCAACCAACTGAGCCAGCCAGGTGCCTTAAGAAAATGGACTTCTAAAGGGCATTCTTTTCATACATAAGACAAAAGTCTTTTAATTACTGGCCTAAGATCCCTTTACCCTAAAAGGAGGGTTCATTTAGAAAGCTGGAGCTCTAATTGTTAGCCCCTTTTGTACTAAGTGGGATGACAAAGTTCTCACTTCCCTCTGGGTTCAAAGAGTGGTTATTGTCAAGCATTTTAATTGAACAACTACATGATAAAAGGCATTGGACTACAGTGGCTCATCACACACTGCTTCCAGTCCAGTGAAAAAGCTGAAAGTCTAGACATTAAGCTATTACACAATTAAATTTAAGAAGTGCAGGGGTATCTGGGTGGCTCAGTCAGTTAAGTGCATCTGACTCTTGATTTCGGCTCACGTCATGATCCAGGGTCATGAGACTGAGCCCTGCATTGGGCTCCATGCTAGACGTAGAACCTGCTTGAGATTCTCTTTCTCCCCCTGTCCGTCTGACCCTCCCACCCAAATCATGCAGGTGCTCTCCCTCTCTCTCTTAGAAAAATGCAGCTGTGATAGGTTCTGGCAAAGAAAATGTGTGTACTGGGAGGGCTCATGGAAGGAGGGTGCCACACAGACAGCAAGTTAGGGAAGGGCTGAATGAACTGAGAGAAGGCAGATGGGGAGGAGAGACAGTAAGACAAGTGGTAGAGTGAGTTAATTTGGCAAACACTTATAGCACACCTGTCAGGTGCCAAGTGTCCTATAGGTCTCTGTGATACTCAAATAAATAAAACTCAGTCTCCTTGCTGTGGAAAAGAACATGGGCTGAGTCTTGCTAACTGCTGATTGTGAGAATTTGATTGTCGCTTTAACTATCCAAACCTCAGCATCTTAATCTGTAGAACACAAAAATGTCTACCTTGCAGGATTACTGTAAGAATTAAAAATATTTAAGGCCCTTAGCTCACTGCCAGACACAAAAGTAGCAAGTTTTGTAATGGTCACACCGAGAGTGAGTATGACATAGTATCAGAAGCAATGTTCACAGTGTTGGAAAACACTCTTTTCCATCAGACTGCGTGGGTTCAAATCCCAGGTCCACCATTTACTAGCTCTCTGATTTTGGGGCAAATGACAAACTTTCTGATCTTCAGTTTTCTTCATCTATAAAGGGAAGATAATAGAAATACCTCCTAAGTTTCTTGGGAGGATCAAAGGAAGTAATGCTTAAGTGTGAAATATGGTTAAATAAGTAGCTAGACTATGTATTAGGTTCATGCAAGGTGCTGTACCAGCACAGATAGATAGAAAGTAAGTTGTTTCGGTTTTTGTTCTAGATAGGAGGGTGAAGTGAAATAAGACCATGTCTTGATATTGGCCTTAAAAATGAGTAGGTGATGGGCAGACAGAATGCTGTTAGATTTGCCTTACTTAAGCCACACTTAAGCCACAATTCACTAACATGAGAATACAAGTGGGCCGAAGGCTAAAAGAGAATATTTTAAAAGACGAGTGAATTTATTCTAATAGGCATCTTCTCTCCAGTTCCTGCCATCAGCTGCAAGGCAGACTGATGTGGTTGATAATCAGGCAGACCTGGGTTCTAATTCAGTTCCTACTACTTCTGTGTCATCTTATGCCAGTTACTTTACCTCTCTGAGCTTCAGTCCACTAATCTTTAAAAAGGAAGTAATAACAGTGCCTTCTTCATGAAGTTGTTACAAGGAATAAACAAGGTAATGCACGTAAAGAACAAAATACCATGTCTGGCACATAATAAAGATTTGGTAAATGTTAGCTATTGTTATTATTGTTGATACCTCAGAACATTTTTGCTGGCACAGAACATTAGAATTTGTTCAGTGTATGGCACAATTGCATTAAACACAAGAGTATTACCTAATCACCTACTCAACAGTGGGATCTCCAAAATAGATAAAAAAAAAACAAGCAGATGGTGAGTTCCCGCGTGGCAGTGATTGCAGGAACTTGCCTTTGTGGCCCCAGTAACTTTGAAAGTTGTGCAAAGTAGGCCTTCAGTAAATATTGAATAAGTTAGTGAGGGATTTGCTTTGCTGATCATAAAATAAACTTTTTCTACTTATAAACATGAGGCATGTTTCCATAAATCTGTAAATAAATAAGTACACTTGTCATTTCACCACCAGTGGGACAATCACTGTTAATATCTCAATACATTTTCTTCGAAGGCGTGTGTGTATGTGTGTGTGTGTGTGTGTGTGAGAGAGAGAGAGAGAGAGAGAGAAATATCTGTGTTGGGGGTCATAACATTTAAAGTAACTATATAGATAATTTAATTTGATCATAACATACAAAAGCTTTTTCTCCCATTTGTCATATGAGCATTTTACCTTGTTTCATTAAATATGCTTCAAAACACGATTTAGACATTGTATAATATTCTATAAGGTTGTGCCATGAAATGTATTAATTATTGTTTATTTTATTTTTTAATTTTTTATTTTTTATAAACATATATTTTTATCCCCAGGGGTACAGGTCTGTGAATCGCCAGGTTTACACACTTCACAGCACTCACCAAAGCACATACCCTCCCCAATGTCCATAACCCCACCCCCCTAATTATTGTTAATTTTATTAACAAAATTTTATTTTATATTTTTAGCATAAGCATGTTATATTTTTACCATATTGTTATAATTTTAGCATGTGACAAAGCTAATTCATCTTAAATATAAGTTGCCATATGCAGCAAGTTCTTTACCTTTCAGGGTTATAAACAAACCCTTCACCTTTCAGGGTTAATAATAAAATTATTAAAACATGAAACTGTACTATTTTTCTCATAGAAGAAAATTACAAACATAGTTAGGTAAAACGCTGCCTACAATTTCAGGAGCTTTATAAACTTCACAAAGCCCCTCCATGGATTCCTGTTCCAGGACTTTAGGTCAGAAGCAATGACATCAAATATGTCAACATGAAGCAGAACAAAAAAGTGCAAGAAATCTAATGTGACAGTTGTGGAAGAGTATCCTCTCTGAAATACTCCCGACTATAGGGTATTCTACTCTCTTTATAACATGGCCCAATCCCAGTTCATTCTTATATTGGAAATAATCCTAAATCTAGATGCTACATTAACACTTCTGTACAGCTTTCACAACAGTAATTTTGCATGTGCTGTATATTTATCGTTCTTGGTGACAGAAAGCCTCTGCAGAGCTCCTGTGCTACTTCTCACTGCAAGGTCCCACACCCTGCAGAACTGTAGTAGTGGGTCTACCCCAGATACCCTTCTCCTCTGTGTCTCCTAACTGCCTTATTACATCCCATTCCATTTGAGCAAAGGTATAGCATGACTCAGCACTGGAAAATACAGTTAGATTTATCTAAAGAAAAGAGATCATTTCATAATTATACCAAAAGTAAATTTAACAAATTTAAAATGTAGTACAAAATGGAGAGTCCCCAAAAAAAAGATATATTCACTACTTTAGGTAAGGTATAGTTCAGTCTCAGGACACAGAGTTTTAACTTATTCTTTGTGTAGTTCCAACCAAGGAGAAGCACAACCTTTAATTTATTATCTTTATACTTTCTCCAGTATGCAATTTATGATAATGAGGCTGGTTCTGCATGCCAATTTATACAGTGTCTAAAGAAGTCTGATAAGTTCTCAGCGTAAAGCAGAAACCTGTTTTATGTTTTCTGTTTGTTGTTTCCATACATTTGCTTCTGAAGATGAAACAATTACTTCTGTGAAAACTGGGGTATGAAAGGGCATGTCCACGTCTGCACATTTCTGTGTAGGTGTTTATGACATGTGTGTTTGAAAAATTCTAAATCACTATTCAATTCCAAAGAGTGATGGAAGAGGAAATTTTTGAAAACAATCCTAAGAATAATTTATATTAAAGACATTTCTTTCTCCCTCATAGCTGCATCATCCCTCTCAAGGCTTCCGCTTTGGAACTGTCCGGGAAAGCAGTGCTGAAGATTATGTGAGGCAAAGCTTCCCAGAGATGCATGAGTATATGAGAAGGTACAATGTACCAGCCACCCCTGACGGAGTGGAGTATCTGAAGTGAGTGTCAACCTCAAGTCTAGAAAGTTCTCAATGAAAGAGAAGTCTTAGCTACTGATATATATGTAGTATCTGTTGGGTTTTTTTTTTTTTTTTTAATGATAGCTAAATATACCCACTGTGTATTCAGTAATACCTCACACTGTGTGAGATGGAGAAAGCATTACGGAATAGTGTGCATTTAATTATGTGGCCTAGATTACCAGTTACCTGCATCATCCCCAGTTGGCAGTAGCTTTGCTCGAAGTGCCAGTGGGGTCATTAGTGTAGCAGATGGTGGGGGAAGTAAATGTGGGCCTGACATCACTTCAGAAAACAACAGTGCTGAAATGATCAAACCCTCAGGGAATGTGGCCAGAGGATAAAGTGTCCCAAAGCAGCCCTTGCCTTCACAGTGAAGCTCTAAGCCCATGGACCGTCTCCTCTTGCCACAAGGAAATGGAATTTATCTTGGAGATTTCCTGTAGAAAGGAAATAAGATAAAAGGCAATGATTCCCATGCCTGCATCCTTCCCATCAGAATTTATGAGAAGCAATCAAGAGCAATCACATCGCCATGGCAGATTATCAGAGCCTGTAATTCAGCGAAGCTCAATGCAAAGGAGGGCAGTGCAGTTACCGATCTGCTCCTCTGGTCTGCCTGGGAGAAGGGAATGAATAGCTCCTGATAAGTTCCACGGTGTAAGCGTGAGCAGTCCTCTCCCTTGTGCCTGATAGTCTCAGGACAGTGACATACATTCAAGCCTCCACTCCCTAAAATCATGCAGCCTCAGGAAACAGGTTTACCTATGGTCAACCACAGTAATCTTCCCAGTGGACAGAGGACTTGCCACCTCAAATTCTCTTAGGGAAGAAGGAAAACAAACGAATAATTGCATGAGACATAAGAGCTAATGTGTTTCTGAAGAGCTCGATAGGACCCTATAGAGTCTAGAGAGGAAGGCTTGTGCTCTCAGATTTGCCAAGTTGTGTAGGATGAAATGCTACTTTTGCATTATGAAATGACTCTTTTGGTTTTGCAAGAACATTAGAATATTCGACTCCCTCTCTAACACAGAGTTGAGTGCTCCTTTGCTTGCCAGCTCCTCTTCTCTCTGCTCCTGGCAGGCAAATTCATGACTAAGAGAGAGAAGATGTCAGGGTCATGGCAGTGGCTCCCCACTAGACAGTAATCGCTGACAAACTGGGCTCTTCTGGCCATGTGAAAAGAGTGAGATGTGCCAGTCCTGTGACAGTCCCCAGTTCCACTCAGGGTACTCATTTATTCTGGAGGCTACACCTGAGAAGGCCCTGAGTTGTCCCCACTCTAGCTTGGAGAAATGAAATCATTAGAGAAGCAGGCACCAGTGAAGAAGCTGAGACCTTAAAGAAGCAACTTGTCCATAGTAATTTAGTCAGCAAGTAGCAGAGTTGGGACTAGAACCAGGTCCCTAGAATCCAATTGCTGCTGCAGCCCACTCTAGGAACCATAAGAGAAAAGAGGTCCTTGATGTTCAAAGAATAGTCCATGTTCCAGCAGCATCCCTGATCCTGTTAGCCTTGGGAGTTTGTGAAAAATGCTGACTGCCAGCCCCACCCCCACTCCCCACCCCCACACCCCGCCGAAACTGCATATTAACAAGTTCCCCAGGTGATTTGCTGGTGGAGGTGACATTGGAATATAGGCAGATACATAAGTCACTTCCAGTGCTCTTAGCCACCACTCCCAAGAAACGACAGTCCTCATACTAACCCCCTGGCATCCCAGAGCCCTGGCCTGCAGAACACACTTCCAGAGTCCTCTGTGAGTATATGTTATTGTGGTATATATATTATTTTGTGGCATATGTATAATTAAATGAATTCTCAAAAAGGCAGAGCATGATTCTGTAATGGGAGAAACAATTGGGGGCCCTGCCAAGTGTAAGGATGATTCAGCCAGTCATTTTACCTGGATCACACACAACCACTTGCTCACCAGTGACTCGGGACCCCAGGGGAGTCTGTGAGCTAATTACTTCTTGCCTTCCTGTGCAGTAGAGACCTGTCATAACTAACGTCACTTTGCAGTCCAGAATCAGGAGTGATTATTTAAGGATACCACTGAGACCAGACCTCAGTAATTACTGCTTAGAAAAACTGAACCCCAATATTTTTTCTATTACTATTGCTACCTCATATATTTGCAGAGTACTGGTAAATGGTGACTAGTTGCTATGTAGCTCCCAAGGCACATTTTGTTATTGTGACAGTAAAACTTTTATTGGAGAAACATCTTTCAGCTTGATTTTTATTTTATTGCCAAGATTCCATTAAGGTTCCTCATCATCAGCTCCTAGGAGACAGTTCACATCCCCAACCCTTTCTGAAGCTTCCCACAGCTGTGGAACTGGGAGATGTGTTTTATTTTGGTTAGAGTTAAACACAGGTCTCATTATGACTTCAATCCAATGCTCCTGGAAAAGGGAATACATTTTCAATAGGCTGGAAGAGTAGAAAGAGGAAGCAATGGTCAATGGCATCAAGAAAAGGGAAGTTGACCTATTTACTCTGTGTCCGTGTATGGCCCAGACAAAGCCATCCATGCCAATATGTACTTCCTTCCCACTGATGAATCTTAGAGGTGTCTAAGGGTGTCTTTTTTTTTTTTTTTTTTTTCAGATTTTCGATGGGCCCTAGCCTTGCTCTGTTCGGAGTTTAACACCACTCCACTCTATTGAATTCCAGTAGACTCATTTTTGGCTCTCAGAGGGGAAAGATTGAGTCTAGATGGAATAGAGAAGAGTTTTTCTCTTTGCCAAGATGTTTGGACAGCCCTGAGGGCCTTTCTTAAATGGCTGTATGTCCTACCCCCTTCCAAAAAGGATTTGAGGTGGCTGAAAACAAGAATCATTGCATACACCCTAAACAGTTCCTTTTAAGATTCCCCCTTCCTTGCCTCCTTTGTAATTGAGAATCCAGCCAGTGCTGAGACATACCTTCCTCCCGACCATTCCTGTGCCTACATTTAAAAAATGGGGAGAACACATGAAGGACGCACAAGGCGCCTGTTGGCACCTTGAGCCCAGTTCACATCTGATTCTCTGATACAAACCAGGAACACCTACCTTAAATGATTCCTGCCTGAATCGCCCCCTAGGTTGGGAGTGAAACATGAATCTCTGGAGATATATTAATAAAGCAGACCACTAAGATCTATTACCTATAGATCACTTCACCCTCCAGTTAATGAATGCTGGCCCATGGACTTTAAAGAGATCTTTTATCTCCCTTTTCCCCAGGACTGCTAGATATAGATAGATTTGTATTTCCTTAGTATGTATTCCTAAATATGAATTGATTCCTGATCTCTGGAGAACATGATAGTGATCACGACAGAAAGAAATAAAAATTTCCATACATTGATTAATGAAACCACCTGACCCACAACACTGTCTAGCTATGTAACCTGGATCAGGTTACTTTGACTCTCTGAGCCTCAGTTACCTCATCTGCTAAAATGGGGTAATACCACCGACCCCCCAGCCATGGTGAGTGATCCTGTGTGTGGAGAACAGTCAGTTTGTGCCTCGCACAAACGAGTCTCTCAGTTTATATAAGAGAATTGAACCTTCCCATTCAATTCAGTCACTCTGGCTTTATTGTTGAATTTAGAAGTAAGAAAAGGAACGGGTAGATAAATCATTGGAAAGATGTCATGCTCTCTTAGAAGAGTATCTGTTTCCCCGGGTCTGTTCTCCACGGGTCAGTGAGACGTCAACTAGGCTGAGTCAGCAGCTACCTGGCTTGGGCCGCCCTTTCTTTCCAGATTTCTGTCCCCTAAACAAAAGCCAGTTGTCAACCTTTTCTGTCTACTAATGAATCATTTTTCTCTTTTCCTCTCTTGGTCTTAAATATAGGAATGATCCAGAGAAACTAGACGCCTTCATCATGGACAAGGCCCTCCTGGATTATGAAGTATCAATAGATGCTGACTGCCAACTTCTAACCGTGGGGAAGCCATTTGCTATAGAAGGTCTGAGACAGTCACTCTCAGTTCGCTCTGACTCAGGATATGCTCACTTTGCCAACCTAGCAAGTCACAAATGCCAGAGTCAGAGGCAAAAAGCTATTCATCTTCCCTTGTTTTTATTTTCAGCTCATAAGCACTTAGCTCTTAAGTTGCTGAAGCTAGGAATTTATTTTTCACCTACTCCATAAAAATTAATTTATCCAATTGTTCAAACAACAACAACAATTGTTGTTACCCAGATGATGTTGCTTCAGATATCTGAGAATGGGGGCATAGTGTAACAAATGGGGAGTCCAATTTTGCTTTTATCTGGATTTTCTAATTCCTGTAATGAATCTGATGCAAAAACTAGAATGATCACATTCTACAACTGGAAGGACCTCAGTGTTGATCTAATCCAATCTACTCCTGTTGTCCACAAGAAAGCCCAGGGACATTACATCAGTTTTTCATAATCACACAATTAAATGATAATACTGGAATTAGAATCCAAATCTCATGGTTCCTAAATAAATGTTTTGTTTTGCTTTTTTTCCACGAGGTGGGAAAACAATAGAAAAAGAACTTTTTTTCTATACCTAAGTAACCTTTAAGAGTCCTAAACAAAACCTTTTTTGGGACCTCAGGTTTGCCTTTCTCCCCCACTGGCAGCACATTTTTGCTCCCAACTTGATCAACCAATCCATCAAACTTCAGGGGCAAAGAAGGATTGCTTTGTCAGTTGCTCCTTTCATTCTGGACAACTGTTGATATATGGAACTGATCGTTTGAACCAGCAAATTTCACATCTACCAATTCCCAGCTTCCCTTCTCTGACAGTACATGCTGGATCTCAAGACAGCCATGCTTACTTGTCAAAAAACACTTTGACTTCAGACAATCCTGTGAGGGTACCCAAGTCCTATTTGCAGAAAACTCTGCTTTTCTGTATGTTAACTAGCGTATCAAAACTATTCTGATTCCATTTTCCCAGCCACAGTTGATCTCTGTCTCTCCTAAACATATCACCAAATTTTCTACTTTGGTCTTTGTTTTTGTGATGAATGAGAGTGTAAGAGCTGATGTTGTTTCTCTGAGCCTTCTCCTAAGAGAAATCAATCTTTTCTCCAGGCAAAGTGACCTCCACCTGAACCAGGGATAGAACTCAGGAACAGAGAGATTTAATGGTAGTTGTCTTCTATTAAAACTACAATTTGAGATAGAAAAGTCTAAAAAGAAAAAAGTCAAGAAAAACCAAAAGAACATTTATTATATAACCCCATTTTGGTGTAACAATGGAAAAATCCCTTTTTTTTTTCTTTTTTTTTTGTGGCATCTGGGGATATGCAAAGGATGTTACATTTCTTTTCTGTCCTAGATATACTGGGTAATTGAGGTCCCTCTTGCCTTTAGCAACTACTAACAATGAATCATTTGCAGCGGGCATAAGAATGAGGGACTCCATTCTCCACCTTTGTCTTCAGGGGGCAAACCTAGCTTGTCAAAAGACAGTGGTGAGATGGCTTGTTTGCCTCTGCTAGACCCCAGTGCCAGATGCCACACAATTAACTCCCCACTGGTTCCCTGTTTACATTTCCGTCTGTGCTGCTGAGCCTTAGCTCTTAAAGTTCCCATCTTCTCCACACACCACATTGTTTTCAAAGGGGATGAGCACAAAATGGCGCATGAAAGAGCTCTCTCTGCAAGAGAACAGAAAAACCACAGATCTGAATAGAAAGCATTCCCCTCATTGTTGGTTATTCTTAAAAAAAAAAAAAAACACTGCTGGTTTATTCTGGGTGAGGTGAAAATCAGAAAATTTAATTCAGTACTGTCCCTGCCACCAAGTTCACAGCCTAAAAACAGAACTTGGTGACACACAAAGGGAGGATACTTAAATTTGTTACAATGTGATAGAGATACTAGTAAAAGTCTTGATCCCTGCTTTCTTTTTTTTTTTTAAGGATTTTTTAAATTTATTTGACAGTGAGAGAGCATGAGCATGTGCAGGGGGAGGGGCCAACGGAGAGGGAGGAGCAGACTCCCTGCTGAGCAAGGAGCCCTGATGTAGGGATATGTGGGGCTTGATCACCGGACCCTGGGGTCATGAACTGAGCCAAAAGCAGACGCTTAATGACTGAGCCACCAAGGCACCCCTTGAGCTCTGCTTTTAAAAAAAAAAAGTTAATCTCATAAATTTTTAGGGAATATTTCTCTTGAAGACATTTTTAAAAATATTATATGCTTTGACAACATTTATGTTTCTTGAACTTACAAAAATGCAGACTTATTAATTAATTCAACTTTAAAGGCATAAAAATGTGATGAAAGCAATTTATGAACAAGTCTTACCCTTTTAGCTTACAGGAATGTTTTATATATGTATCTGTGTCTGCTGCATAACAGTTATATAATAGGTGATGTATAACCTTAGGTAACTCAGAAGGTTAAATTTGAAATAAGTATCTAATTCAACGACTGTTGCAGTTCATCAAGGGACCCTGATATCTGTATATACTTTCCCAGGTGCTCACATGGCTTTGTGAACTTAGGAGGGAAGAGTGGTCCATTGACTGACTGCTTCATGTTGAATGTTCATTCACTTTATATAGTACTGATATCACACCAGCTCCTGGTACCAACTGCCCTCCCCTCCCCACTCCACCAGTCTGCATTTATTTAGGCTTAAAAGATAAAGGTGAGGCCAGTGTGAGCCGGTGGCTCCACTTTGAGTTTAAAACCTTTTCATGAGGACTCAGCACAGCAAACCGAAACTCTTTAGAATTCGTCATATTAAATACCATACACCCAGGGACACAAAGACGTATAGTGTGCTCTGGAAAAAAAAGAAAGTGTTGAGATAAATGAATACATGTCCCAAATTTATGCATTGGAGTTAGCTGACAATAAAGGTCAAGTAGGAAGAAAGAGTAATGGAACTGCACAGTAATGATTTGTGACCTTTCTGCCGAAGACCTTTGCCTGTTTTTTGAGTTTATTCTTTTACTTTCTTAACACTAAGTATTTAATACAGTGTTTTGGAGCACTGGCTCTGGAGTCTGAGTGCTTGGGTGAGAATAGAGTTGCTGTTAACTCATTGTACCCCACGGAGCAAGTCATTTCCTTTGTTCTTCAGGCCCCTCATCTGCATAATGGGTCTGTGAATACCACAGCTAGCATGGAGTTGTGAAGGTCAAGTGAAATAATCCATGTGAAGCATGGACAAGCATGGAGTGCCCAGCAAATTATTATTATTCAGTATATCGAATTAATAGACTGAGAGTGATTCTCCAGAAAATTATCCCAGGAGAGATAACCCTCACACATCTCAGCTTCTTCCACATACTTCTTTCTCCACTCTCATGTGCTGGGGGTAAGGGAAACTCATAATTAAAGTCTACTTTACAGCTGGGGCTATTATAATATGTTCTCAACCATTGCCCCAGAGTAGCTAAATGTGGTATTCCAAGGACAGACAGCAAAAATGAATTAATCTCTCTTTCCTGAAGCCTTTTTAACCCTATCTAAGATCTCATTTTCAAAATATCTATTACCAACTACATTTCAGGAAGATTCTTCTAGTCTATGAATTTCTAACTATACATTTGCTAGCCAAAATATATTTCCCCCACTCTTAGCTGAGTAAAGCTGATTTATCCATGGGGAAAAGATCAGGATTCTGTTCTGAAAATTGTTCTCTTGGGCTATTAAGCTGTATCCAATTTCCAGGGTGCCTGATGCCTTCATCTTTAGGGTTGAAGGATTCCATTTTGCTTCATCCATCAACCACAAAATAGTCAACCTCGTCTTTATTGCAAAGCCACGTTTCTAATGATAATGAAAGCAACTCAGGCTGCTAGGTTGAGTCAGCAATTTAAAAATAAGAATTCTTTGACCAATGAACACAATCAAATTTGAAAAGCAACTGATAAAGAGAAGGACAGAAATGAAACCTTCAAGGTTTTACTATTTTAGGTTTCTGAATAAAATGGATTTTTATGTCTTTTAACAAATACCTCTCCTAGTCACCAGATAACTTTTTTCCTGTGAGAAATGTCTCCCCTTGTTCTATATTCCTAGTGTGTTTTACTTAGCTCATAATTATTATTGATGCTAATAATCATCTAAATGTCAATAATATATGTATTAAAATAGAAAATTTAGAAGGACAGTCATCTATTTTTAGCAGTCAATTGGAAATTAACCTTGACGTGATGGAGTAGAGTGATTTAATATTTATTATTTCCTATGTAGCAATTTTTTATAAATGTCCCTGTAACTTCAACATAGCTTTTTCCCTAAGGCATTTTTAGTACTTTTGTTGTAGTGCCAAAATTCTATTCTTAGAATATATAGATTTATCATAAGTATTAATTTCAGCTTTTTAAACTTTACACCACGTATTTCTGTCTCATCTACCCCAAAATGCCACTATCAAGAATCAGTCTACGATGCCTCTTCTCATCCTCCCATCAGGTAGAAAGTTCTCATTCCTGTGAAATCCGTAGAGTTTTATCTATCCTCCTCATTGTGTCCAGTTTTCATATTTGACCTTTATTGAATTTATGCATCATCTATCTTGTTTTCCAGAAACGTCCTGTAACTTCCTCCCATGTTGTGTAGTTATTTATGTCTGGCCCATTGCCCTCATGCCCCCGTAGCTTCATAAGGATAGAGCTGCGTCCGAGTTAACTTGGAAACCTCTGTAGCCCTTGGCAGGGTATCTGGCACAGAATAAACATTCAACACATGTTTGTGGAATTAATGAATAGATGAATAGGTATGGAATAAGCGCATATCAGATGAAAACATTCCTGCCATTATTACACTAAGCTGGACCGGAATTGTTGGCTTTGAGGTGATTTTTAGAAGAAACAATATAGTCAGGGGGTGTCCTTGCTAGTTAATATCCTCATCTTGTATATAATCATGGACCAGGTAGGGCTATATTTACAGTATATTTCTACAACTTAAGGAAAAGTTTATAAACAAAATATGCCCATGAATAATATATATTTTGTCTGCTGGAAACAAACCTTCAGTTTAGATGATTGTGGTTTTTTCCTGCATTGCCCGGTTTGGGGAGATTATATCAATATGATTGTAGTGATAGAGCTTGTGTTGAAGAGGAGGAGATAGGCCAAGTATTCCTTTAGCTTGGTCGCATGTTATGCTGGACACCTTGGGAAGAACATTGGCCTTAGACTCAAACAGAGCTACTTTCAGATGCTAGCTTTGCCAATTACAAGCTGTGTAACCTTGGGCAGTTTACTTATTCCTAAAGTATTACATATTATGCATAAGTTCTTATAGCAGTTAGACCCATGTGGTATATTATCTGGTACACAGTAGAACTCAGTACATTCTAGTTATTAAATTCCAGCATGATTTAACTCAACTATAGACCACAGTATAGTATACAGTCTTAGTCTAGTGCATGGTCTACAAGATGGGGTAAGGTACATATAAAGTTTATTATAGTGTATAGTATATAGTAATCTCTTAATACATATCAGAAATGGTTGAAAATTATTGCCCCGGGGGAAGAAATATGGTAATATTCAGCAAACCTGGTATAACTGTGCTGACAATCAACCCACTTCCACCAGACAGTTCCAAGTTCTCCCACTCTGTGTTATATATGCCCCAGTTCTCTCTCGTGGCATTTATCTTACTTGTAACGAAATAATCATTACATGGTGCACTAATAATAATGGCAGGGACTGCCTCTGCCTTGCTGATTACTAAATCCTGATCAGTTAACACAGTGCCTAGTCACTCAGTAAGTAATTGTTGAATGAGTGAATAATGAATGCGTGAGTCAGTAAGTCATTGCGTATTATTATACACATGACTAGGGTTGTGCCTGACATGTAAATAAGTCCTGAAAGAATGAACTTGCAACTGAGTTGTAAATAGCATTCATTATAATAAAAGTTTCTAAAGAAAACTGGTTACTTCGTTATGGTTAGTTGCCCATTATAAAAAATGTTATTTAATGATAACATCAGCAGAACAGGCTGCCTATGTAAAGTCTTTCATTGTCGGTCTTGCTTTTCAAGCCAAAACTACTGGGCACAAAGTAGGCAGTCAAAATAGCCCTTTGGATGGAAAATTCTAATCATGCTCTTGACATTGTCATCACTTCCCTGACTGGCCATTGTTAGGGAACAAACAAAATTATCAGGGAAAAAACCATACAGCTCTTTAAAACTCAAAAACGTTTTCTGCCTTATTTATTTCTTCTCTTTTGTTGCTTATAAACACATCTCAAGTCTCATTTTTTTAAAAAAAGGATTTGTGTATACACAATAAAAACAAAAGCAAAAACTAATGTCCTCGGAAATAAATTTCAAGATAGAAATAATTATAGCAAGTATTTGTTTTCATGAAGTATCTTTGAATTCTCGACAGCCTTTTAGTCTTTATCAGTGAAAAAAGAACGAGCTATACTTTTAGTTTATCTTCCTCAATCATCCTGAGGGCAAAATATCTTTTTTTGACTATGCTGTCCAATAGCTAAAGACAAAGTGTAGTTAATTAGCTCTTTCACATGGCTCATCAGAGAGCTTACTAGTGAATTAACAGGTTGGAAAGGAAGTAAAGCCATACAGAGCAAGGATACGCAGTCCAAGCTGGTTATTAAAAAACTCTGACAACACTTTGCATCCACCTTTGTGCTATTCCTTCGTCCTTTCCCTTTCCTCTCTTGCCTTAAGTAACCGCTATCCTGGATGTTGGGCTTATTAGTTCCTTGATTTTCTTCTAACTGTACTTTTGCCACATACATACGAATTCCTAAAAATACACTATTTCATTTTGAATGTGTTTGCATTTATGCAATAGATTCATGCTGTAATCTTCTGGGGTGGATCTTTTGTAGTCAGTATGGCTTGGAGTCATCCATATTATCCCATGTAGTTCTACTTCATATGTTTCACACTATATACAATATGCCAGTGATGTAATATTCCACAATTTATTTACCCATTCTCTTGTCAAAGAACATTTGGGTTGTTTCCAAATTTTTACTATTATGAACAGTGCTTCTAAGAACATTCTGATACATATCTCCTGGTGTGGTTGTAGTGGAGCTCTTTAGAAATGTACTTAAAATTACTGGTCTTAGAGCATATAGATGTTCAACTATACAAAATAATAGCAAACTATTTTAGGGCACCTGGGTGGCTCAGATGGTTAAGCATCTGCCTTCGGCTCAGGTCATGACCCCAGGGTCCTGAGATTGAGCCCACTTCCAGCTCCTTGCTCAGCAGGGAGCCTGCTTCTCCCTTGCCTTCTACCTGCTGTTCCCCCTGTTTGTGCTCTCTCTCTCTCTCCTAATCTCGCTCTCTGTCAAATAAAGAAATAAAATCTTAAGAAAAAATAGCAAACTATTTTCCACAATGGTTATATCAATTTGTATTTGCAGATGCAACATATGTGATCTTATGGACCTACATCTTCTCCAACACTTGGGTTTTGTGTGGGTTTTTTTTGAGATTTTATTCATTTATTTGACAGAGAGAGATCACAAGCAGACAGAGAGGCAGGCAGAGAGAGCGGGGGAAGCAGGCTCCCCACCAAGCAGAGAGCCTGACATGGGGCTCAATTCCAGGACCCTGAGATCACAACTCGAGCCGAAGGCAGAGGCTTAACCCACTGAGCCACCCAGTCACCCCCCAACACTTGGTTTTACCTGACTCTTTTTTTGGGGTGGGGTGATAAGTTTTTGTGGATGTTTAAATTCTCATGTTATACTGAGGCATGGTCTCATTATTAAAAATTGACAAAAGTAAAAGAGGGTCCTGCATGACCAATGATGAGAGAACGTCATAAACCCAAGATTATAATTAATCCAATTTTGTGTGTTTAAGGTTCAGAGGAGGGACTTTAGGAGAGGTGAATAGAAAATCCTAGTCCTGGTAAAGGCCTCAAAGGTATCTTCTCAAAATTATCTTGAAGGGAAGCAGAAGGCCTTGGAATATAATGTGTTCCTGGAACACGGTGCACAGCCCATTCCTCTCCTTTCCAGATTCATCTCTTCTACTCAGAAAGGCAGCAGATGTGTAATAATCATACCTTGGACCTCTCTGTGACCTTTGAAGGAAAGATGATAAAAGCTCACCCTGCCCTTGGTACCAGAACTGATGGCAATATCACACAAGCGTGCTGGCACCTCTTCAGATGCTCTCAGGTGAAAAGCTGACCTGAGGTTGTATTCTCTTCTAGGGTATGGCATTGGTCTCCCGCCCAACTCTCCACTGACCTCCAATATATCCGAGCTCATCAGTCAGTACAAGTCCCATGGGTTTATGGATGTGTTGCATGACAAGTGGTACAAGATGGTTCCCTGTGGAAAGAGAAGCTTTGCTGTCACGGAGGTAAGGAAAAGTGCTGATTGTGTTGATGCTTTGTATAGCTTTACCTTGAAGAACATGAAGAAACGCTGTTACATGTGTCCTTTGGTCAATAATCCAGGCTTTTTACATCTCATAGAATTCACTGTAATATATGCAGAAGTTCACTTGAAGAGTGCCCATTCTGGTAGGAATTTGCAGTAAGACAGGTTTGTCTTGGATTCAAACGTGATGTACTTTGATGAGTAAATATCTAAATTTCCACTTCTTTTCTGTATGCTATATCCACAAGTGCAGAAGAAACACTGGTCAAATTACAGCAATAGTATCTATATCTGAGATTGTCATTAACAGTACTTGGTTTAACTGTTAATTGCTGGACATGATGTGGACTTCAGAATATCCTTCAAGATCTGATCTAAGCTAATTTCCCAGTGGTCCAACTATGAATCCTTTATGGGCTTAAAAAAGTAGACACACCTTAATGGGTAATTCTTAGATTAGTGAATCATAGATTTTTTTAAACTGGAAACAACCAATACCTTTCTTTTACAGATGAGAAACTAATACCTGGAGATCCTAAGTGATTTTCCCAAGGCACACAAATAGTCAGAATCTCCATCTTTCTGTTGCAGTGCTCTGCCTTTACAATGTAATTAGAAAGAAACCATCAAAGGAGATAATTAAGATAAGAGACTAAAAGATATAACAACAACCATAGGTTCGGGTATTCAAAAGAGAAGCCAAATAAACCAGTACAAAGTCAGCCAGACATTTAAAACAAACAAACAACAACAACAACAAAAATAGCACTACAGCCAGCAATAACAGTGGCTTCAAATAGCCTGTATTTTGGCAAATTTGTATTTCTACACAGACTCTCCTGAGCTCCAGAGCCATATATCTACCTTCCCATTAGACATCCCCACTTGAATATCCTGCAGGCATCTCACAATTTAACTTGTCAGAAACGGAACCTTTGATCTTCTCTCCTAAATCTGCTTTTCCTCCTGAGCTTCCCGTCTCGGGTAATGACGCCTCTGTCCATTCAGTTACTCATTCCAGAAACTGCCAAGGCTCCTTCATGCCTCCCACATCTCACCTCCTGCAGCATTCTATCAACAAGCCATATTTTTTTTCTTCTATAAAATATGTCTCAAGTAAGCCCCTTTATCGCCATCTTCACTGTCACCACTCTAGTCCAAGTCCTCATCCCTCACCTGCACCACGGCAGAAGTCTCCTAACTGCTCTCTGTTTTCCTGCCTGCCTTTCTCCGATTTGTTTTCCATGTGGCAGATCACTGTTTTGCTTAGAAGTCTGCGTTGGGCTGCCGTGTTAATTAGGGAACAATCTGAAATGCAAAACTTGCATTTTAGCAAGCCCTGTGGGACTCGATCCTGCCTATATCTTCAGTCTCATCTCAATCCACTTTCTTCCTGGCTTATTACAGCCCTACTACTTTGGTCATTTAATTTACTTTTTCAAAGATTGATTGATTGATTGATTGAGTTGAGAGAGAGAGAAAGCATGTGTGCACAAGTTGGGGGAAGAGCAGAGGGAAAGAAATGTCAAGCAGACTCTTCACTGAGCCTGGAGCCTGATGTGGGGTCCATCTCATGACCCTGAGATCATGACCTGAGCCAAAACCAAAAGTTCCTGGGTTTCTCAACCATCTGAGCTACCCAGGAACCCCCACAGGGGTCATTTTAGATAGAGATATGCCAGTGGCTTCCCTGTCTTAGGATCTTGGCACATGCTATTACATCCATCTTCCCAAATACTCTTACCCCTGACATTTACCAGCTAATACATCTCATTATAAACTCCAGCTGAAATCTCACTTCTCCAGAGCCTGCCCATAATCCCTGTTCCAATCTGAATCATATCTTCCTTTTTAACCTTATATTATATCTCATTGAGAAGACGGTCATAGAGCAAAGATTTAAAGGAAGCAAAGAGGAAAATGGGGAATTAGGAAAGTAGCCTGTTCTGTTTCTTACCATGTGACAAAAGCTGTATTAGGGAAATTAACTCATTGGTTCATACCACGACCCTATTAGGCAGGCATTTTTATCTTTCTTTGGAGAGGTTTGCATGGCTTTTTCTAAAAGAAGTAAAATTGGTCTTATACCGTTCAGCTGAATTAAGTCAGCCAAGAATGCAAACGAACCAGTTGCTTCACTTGTGCCATTTGCTGTGACCATGGTTAACTCATGCCAAAGTCTCCAAGTGATTCAAAGTTGACGGCAAGACATTAGACAAAAGGAGCCTCCCAGTCATGTCCCCAAAGCCAGCTATATGGAATGATTTGCACCTCCTTGATCACACTTATCTGTCTAGGCTGTTGCCATTTCGGAGGACCATCAGCAGGAGGGACCAACCGACTCCACTGGACAAGCCTCTGAGGGTTCAGGGCTCTTCAGACTCAGAACCGAACTCCACTGGGCACATCGAGGGAAATGTCCTTTTTGAGACTAACATAAATTATTTATTCAATATGAAAAGAGCTACTACAAAGCATGATAAATTTGAAGCCGTACATTTCTAGACTTGTATCCTGAAGCTACCGGTTAACCACTGAATGACTTAACTGTTATTAGGTCTGGGTTTCCTCATCCATGAATAAATATGATAAAACTTGTCTTGCTATTTTGTCTGAGAAGAGGAGATCACTTATGGAAAGACCTAGTAAGAAAACTGACACAGTAAGTAGTAAATAATGGAAGTGTTCATAGCTCCTCTCCCTCCATCAGGAGAATTTCCTGAGGTTCATAGATATCTTCAGGTGTCTTCCTGCAGCTCTTTTTTAGAAGTGAGGAAACAAAAAAAAAAAAGAAGAAGAAGAAGAGGAAGAAGAAGGAGGAAGGGAACCTTCCCCAAAGACATGCAGTGAATTTCCTCATATGTCATTGGGCCAAAAGGGTGTCATTTGCCCTGCATGATCCAATCAGTGTGAGGAGAATGAGATCATCATGATGGATTAAACCAGTCATGACTCATCCCCTTGGACTGAAGATGGGCCAGCTTCCCTTGAAATGCATGATCACATAGCGAAGACCTGACAAAAGCAGGATCCCCTTAGGAGGAAGGAGACGGGAGAATGGGTGCTGAATAAACAGTCACCCACCTCTTCTGTACTCACTCTATCCTCGGAAAAAGTTGCGTCCTCTCATCCCACTGACTTCCATTCATCTATACAATAAGGTATTCGGATTTCATCATTTGCAAGAGCCCTCCCAGCTTTGACCCAGTGAAGATGGTTTCCCTTTATATTATCCTGAGATAAGAATATTGATACTCTTTACAGTATAACATCATGGTTGAAAATGGGCTTTGGAGACAGTTCTGGATTTGAACCTTTCAGCTCTTATGATATAGGCCAAGTTACTTGACTATTCTGAGCCTCATCTTCAGCAAATTAGGGGACTTCATAGGATTGGGGTAAAAATTAAGTCAGATAATGCTATAAAATATTGAGTTTATTATCCTGAATATGCTAAGCACAAGGTCACTTACATTGTTAAGGATTTTGAAGTTTCACCATAGATGTGCCAGCACTTTGTTGACTCATCAGTAATTTCAAACAAAACCAAACTAAGTGTGGACAAATAAGATAAATTTTGAGTAACAAATAATCAGGAGAAGCCAAATTCAGGGGAGGGAGATTGGGGGAAATTCTGGATGTAGTGAGCTGGAAGCAGCTGCATAAGAGACTGACATCAGGATCAAGTTACGGTTGTTAAGACAAGCCCGGGGCCCACAGATCAGCTGAGTTTAGAAGGGAAAGACAGGTAGGAGTTAAGAGAGTGGAAGAGAGGGGTACCTGGGTAGCTCAGTGGGTTAAAGCCTCTGCCTTCGGCTCAGGTCAAGATCCCAGGGTCCTGGGATCAAGCCCTGCATAGGGCTCTCCGCTCAGCAGGGAGCCTGCTTCCTCCTCTCTCTCTCTGCCTGCCTCTCTGCCTACTTGTGATCTCTGTCTGCCAAATAAATAAAATCTTTAAAAGAGAGAGTAGAAGAGATGCATAATCTTAATTAGAACCTTGGAGACTGAAATGAAAGAAGAGTGTGTGTGTGGTGGTGGTAAGAGAGCCACCCTCCAGCCTCAGGAAATGTTCTGAGCACACACAGAGCTCTTCTTTCTGAGGAATGCTGCTCTACACCATGGCGGCTCCTGATCTAGTGATAACTGCTCTGTGATGCGACTCACCTGTGTGCATTTACACAGCAGTGCATATCCGTGTGCACCAGCTGGCACATTTGTCTCGTACAACCAAAGAGAGAATTTCAGGGTGTCACCCTCACAAAACCTACAGGTAGAATGTGATTAAATGAAGCCAACCTTCAGGCTGAGCTCGGTCTCCTCTGTGAAGGCCGTCTGCCCACTGGATTTCCCTTGGCTCCGATCTTTGAGTGTCCACCTGCTTTTTTTGGTAAGCCGTCTCTCAGGAAAGTTCAGAAAAAAAGAAGTATACTTGTTAGCACCTTGCTCGCCATCCCTTTTGCTTCACGTGCCATCCATTGCTGGGCTGTAGTAGTGAAGGCAAGGGTTGGCTCTGAAATCAGACAAGCCGCAATCCTAGGAAGCCTCCTCCACCATCAGCTTGCCTTGGGTACGTCACTGACTCACTTCAATCTCGGCTTTTTCATCTCTTCCATGGCTTCTTGTGAGGAGTAAATAAAATAGTAGTTTAATGAACATGGCCCACCTCCTTCACCCGCCCAGGGGGAGGCGATGCAGGGCACAGTACAGCAGAAGTAGGTGTGTCCTGGAAGGCACCTCTCCCAACAGGGGCTCTTGAGGAAGACATTCCTCTGTTTATTTCTGACCCAACATCCCACTTGCCAGGTCCAGTCCGGTCTGTATATGCTGCACAGAGGAATTGAACACCCTTCCTCTCTGAAAAAATATCGTGGTTTGGCTAATGAGTAATCTGGTCACATAGTAACAGGATATGGAAGATGCTTTTTCTTCCTATTTCTGGTAATTGGGCATTAATACTTTGTCCCCCGTGAAAACCTTGATCTCTTCACCTCCCGTCCTTTGGCAACCCCAAAGCTGTCCAGAGGATAAATTCATTTTTTTTAAAGATTTTATTTATTTACCACCCAGGCACCCCAGTAAATTCATTGTTTTGAATTCCAGGGCTTTAACCCATCCCCAGAGTCACTTAGAAAATTGCAGGTCCAGTTCTGCTGACCAGACTCTGGCAATTCTCAGAGAGGAATTTTAAATTGACCTTAGATATTTCTTCAGGGTCCTCCTAGCACAACTCTGCCTGTGCCCACAGCAGACCTATTGTCACTTAGTTCTACTGGGGAAAACGTATGGCTGACTTGAAGTTCCTCCATTGTCTTCTGACTCAGCAAAAAAAAGTCTTTTTTTTTTTTTTATAAAGTCACTGAATAAATTTAGAGTTCCAGTGAATTTAGAGCCTCACTGTTTTGTGAAATCTGTTATTTTCAAACCAGGAAAAGGAAGGTGGCAGATCACAGTTTAGCAAACTCCCAAAATTCTCTAAGAAATTGTTAAGATCTGTGATATCTTTTTTTGAAAGCTACTTTTAAATAATAATGGATCAAATAAATAATTGGTTGAGCCTTTTAACCACCTGGAAATAGTAAAGAAGGAAAAAGAAATAGTCTTGGCAGAGAATGATAGCACACGAGAGTCCGGGGAATTTCCAAGAAACCATTTGCAAAGGTATGGTTTAAGGAAACCAACAGAAAGAATACATTCTCCCAGGGCAAGTGAAGTGGAGGAGGCATTACCACATCTAGACTCAAGAGGAAAAAGGGAAAGAGCCATTTCTAAAACCTGAGGGAGGGGATAGCAGAGGGCTTTCTAATGGGATCTGTGTCCTTTGACGAGGAACATAGCCAACCCACATGATGGCCATATGATGGCCAGAATAAATACTTGACCTCAGCTCCTTGAACCTCTTCGTCTCCCACCATGGCCTTAGGTCAAGGGAGCCTGTCGGTGTGGTCCATAGAGGACCTCCACAGGGCACAAAGCTGGATGGAGAAAGGTGGAGAGTGGGTCTGGAAGGGCAAAAGAATGTCCAGCACAGGCCCTCATGGAAGATGAAGATGGGGATCGGACCGCTAGAGGAAAGTGCCCACAGCCTGACCATCTGAGGATGTGCAGTTTCTGTTCCCAAACCCAGGTCCAGCCTGCAGGGAGATAGCTCATGCCTTGCCTTGGTCAGAAAGAGAAGACAGGGCGCCTGGGTGGCTCAGTGGGTTAAGCCGCTGCCTTCGGCTCAGGTCATGATCTCAGAGTTCTGGGATCGAGTCCCACATCGGGCTCTCTGCTCAGCAGAGAGCCTGCTTCCCTCTCTCTCTCTCTCTGGCTGCCTCTCCATCTACTTGTGATTTCTCTCTGTCAAATTAATAAATAAAATCTTTAAAAAAAAAAAAAGAAAAGACAAATACAACCATTCGGACAGTGCTGGTCTTGGGACCCAGGCCGCCTTGGCTCTACCATGACCATGAGGAGACAGCTTTATGTCCTTGGAAAAGTTACATAACCTCTCTCAACTTCATTGGAATCCATATCTTGCTGTATTGTTACAAGGTTTTGGGCCTCTGAATCCAAGGGTCTCCTTGTTGAGTGCCAAGGGAAACAAATACGTACTAAGCAGGAGGTTGAACATTGCCATGAAGGAGTTCCATCTCGAATTCAGAGACCTTGATTGCAAGATGTAAGGAAAAGGAGAAGTAAATTTCGGGACAATCTAAAAGTAAATCAAGGTACTTTTAGGTGTTTCTTAATATCAAGGAAAGTGCACAATAGGAAACTTGGCGCCATTCCATCTCTGAGCTCATCCTCAACTTGACCTTCACTCCATCCCTGAAATTACTCCATCCGTGGCCTCCCCAGTCCTGAATTTCATCTAATAAGGAATGGGACCTCCGGACAGGGATGAAGTGAGATGTCTGCTGAGCCCATTATTAGTTTGTTTTTTAAAGCTGAAGTTAAATGGTTTGTTTTCAAGAACACTGTAGAGGTGCAAATGTAAAAATGACCAGTTTCAAAATATCTACATCACAAAGGAACATCAAAACATCACCAATGCAAACTACCTAACCTCTCTGAATTTACTCTCCTAGATGGAGAGAACAATATTTATTTGATGCTCCTGGCTTGGTGTAAGGAACAGAGTAATGAACGTAAAAGTGCCTGACATCTACGAACATAGGTGTTGAATGAATGGGAGTTGTCATATTTGTCTTGACTCTGCCATGAACCAACTGAGTGACCTTCAGCACATCACTAAAGTTCTCTTCAAGCTTGTTTCGTCACCATAAGATTGAGCTGTATAGCATGGCCAGGTTAGAGAAGGCTGTAGTTCCCAGGCTGATATGATAGGTTTAGAAGGATCCTGACCTAAATGATATAGTTCCTGGGCCACAGAGAAGGACAGTGAACTGGCTGGCCTCCAGTCTGGCTCTCCCATCTCTAACCAGTGCCCCAGACCTCCAAATGTTCATCCCATATGAAACTTCCTAATATTTGTTCACCAAGAAAATGGAATTTTCTTGAAGTAAATCCATTCTTCCCTCCATTACTTTTTTGTTGGGGAGAGGAGGAAAGCATTAGTCAGCTCTACATTGAAAGCCAAATAGATCACACAAGTCTCATCAAGAAGCTTCTATGCTGGTCAGTTTTAGTTCCAGTTTGTCTTTAAAAACCCAAAGGGAATGGCATAGGGGTGAGGGAGGGATGAGTTTTAATGCAGTCTTTTCTGCTCTTGACAACTGGGTCACATCTCAGCACCCCCCTGCCCCTCTCATCCCTACCCCTTCCTTTTTCAATTTAAAATGTCACCGCTATTCACCCTGATGAAAGTTATGGCGAGGCAAGGGAAGTTAATGACCGCAGATTGCTTTAAATTGAAACCCCGCGTATGTCGGTAGCCACCTTGACAGCTGACTGCTTCCCTTGGAATAGCCTAAGTAATTAAGTTTAATATTTAAGCCAAGCATAAGGTCAGATGGATCCTATCCAGGTAGTGCTTTCTGGAAACCTGAAGAAGCACAAAGCCTTACACGTGTCCTTTTATGACATGGAATGGAATTGTGAAGAAAGGGAGGCCAATCTCCAAAAGGCCTCACCTTCTTGTTCTGCTACTAGAACAAATTCATTCATTCCTCCATCCGTGCGTCCACCCATCAGCAGGCATGTGTTGAACGCCTGGTACTGGCCCTGCACCAGGGGCAGAAATGAGTACAGAACTCACAAGCAGGGAGACAGACTTGTGAACAAACCCCGACACCATGCCATCACAGGGGCAGCAGCAGAAGATGCAAGGTAGAGCAGTGACAGGGGCAAGCCTGTGAATGACCCATGGAAGAACAAGAGTGAGTCAGAGAGGGCTTCCTAGAGGAGGTGTCCCCTGTTGGGGGAAGAGCCCTCCAGTCAGAGCATGAGCAGGACACTGAGGCATGGAATTACAAGCAATGCAGTTTGGCCCCACCCTCCAGAGACACTGCACCCAGTGATGCTGGGTGAACAGGATTTTATGCCCCATTAGTGGGCCCCTCCTTAGGGAGCTGGCCACCTTCCCTTGTGTCCTGCCTTACAGTTCCCCTATGACCGTCAGAAGAGCGGGGACATCTTTTTAAATCTTCATATGGAAGGCAGTCTGAGATAATTTTAAAACTTTCAACTCCAAATTAGATATACTGAGGTTTGACACCCCGCTCCATTCTGTGTGTCTATATAAGCCATGCAACCTTTTTTTTGTTGTTTTAAGATTTTATTCATTTGACATAGACACAGCAAGAGAGGGAACACAAGCAGGATGAGTGGGAGAGGGAGAAGCAGGCTTCCCACGAAGCAGGAAGCCCAATGTGGGCCCCAATCCCAGGACCCTGGGATCATGACCTGAGCAGAAGGCAGACACCCAACAACTGAGCCACCCAGGCGCCCCAAACCATGCAACTTCTGAAATATCAGATCCTTACCCCCAAACCGGGGGTGATAATAGAATCTTCCTGTAAGTAGTAAAATATATTTAATGAGCTATTTTAGAAAGAATATTTAGCTTAATAAATGTTTCCTCTTCTCTTTTGAGTATAGATTTATGTGTGCAGAAGAAAAAAATATTTGGTAAACAAGAAGCACATGTAGGAAATTACAGTTGTTGCACCCTCCCTTTTGGATCCATCTCCAAAAAAGCAGGAGCATCTTAAAATTATAAGCATCTAACAATTCCAGCGTAAAGATTTTCTTATGTGTTACTTAGATATGTTATAAAACTGGAGACTTTTTTACTGGAGGACTTGAGAAATACCTGATTCTGGAATTTTCTACCTTGCAAAGTGCTGTATTAGCCAGCTATTATGATTATCATCTGATTCCTTTCTTCCAACTCAGCTTCTAGGTTTGAGTGGGGAAACATGGTTTATGCAGACCGTTAGGATGCACTTAAATCAGATTTTTAAAGTATTTTCTTTACATGTAATCAGTGGTATTTCAAAGTCAGGCTACTGGGTGGGCCGGCTGGAGCACTACAATTCTCCCATGTTGCTTTCCTCTCTCCTGGCAGCATCACAAAGGTGGGGCTGTTACTCTGTTGCTCTCTGCTTACAGTGGATGACAGAAGATGAAATTTTCCAGCCGTGCCCTCTTCACCCTTGCTAATGACCAAGTAAACAGAGCACATGGAGTAAGGGTCTCTTCCTTTATATACCAGAGATGTTTGGGCATAAATTATGCTCAAGACCGAATACTGTTCATAGTTTTTGCTTTTTATCCGGGTTACATTCAGTGGACTCATGAATATTTATGAATATAGTTATTTACTCTGCAACTAAAAGGTGTGAACAGTGCTCAGACTGATTAAGACTATTGTGAGAGACAGTCTTTTTTCCACTTTTTGAGTTTTCCATACACTGAAATCTATAGGGGAATCACGGGAAACAGGACTTCTCCCTAATTATTTCCTGTGCTAATAAGTAAGTAGTTGCTTCCAGGCTTTCAAGATTGTGGCTTGGAAATGTGTGATGATTGCCATCTAGTGGCTGTGGTGTGAAGTGTCACAGACTATCAGAAAAGCCTTTTTTGCTCCTCACAAGCATCATTAACCCGGTCTAAGAAGGTGAGAAATTGCCCTCACATTCCCTGTATCGTAACTCTGAAGACACTTTCTCGTGATGCAGCTGTGGGAGTTGGTGGAATTTCAGGACATGTTAAATGAGAAGACAGCATCGTGGGGGAGCCCGCGGACCTGTAAAGGGTGCCTCTCTCATCACACATTATAGGTGGCCTCCTGCCACATCCAGACAAAGGGCTGGTCAGCCAGAGAAGCTAGTGCAGTGCCATGTGGAGCCTCATCTCTGCTCTCTCCCTCTATGCTTCTGTCCAGTAAGACGTCAGGCCTGGTTGGAATGGGTTGAATTGTGTCCCCCAAAAAGACATGTTGAGGTTCTACTGAACTAACCCCCTGGTACCTCAGAACAAGGCCCACTTTGGAAATAGGGTCACTGCAGACATGATCCATTAAGTTGAGGCTGTGGTCACACAGTGTAAGGGTGGGTCCCTAATCCAATATGCCCCATGTCCTTGTAAGAGGACAGATACAGGGAGAACGCCATGACCATGAGGCAGAGATTGGATTGATTGATGCAGCTGCACCCAAGGGATGCCAGAGACTGCCAGCAAACCATCAGATGCTCAGAATAAGCGAGGAAGTACTCCTCTAAGGTTTCAAAGGGAACATGGCCCTGCTGTCATCTGGAGTTCAGACTTCTAGTCTCCAGAACTGGGAGACAATCAACTTCTCTTTAAGCCCCTAGTTTGTGGTTCTTTGCTACGACAGCTAAGCAGACCTGGCCTTCCACTTCCAGTGCCTCTCTCAGCATACGGCACGCTCTCATTCTGCAGACAAGCACGTGTGGTCATCCCCGGTGGCTAGCTGCTCTCCCAGCTGCCAGTCTCTCCCCTGTTCAGTTCACCCTTCACAATGCCGGAGTCATCTTTCTAGAATAGAATCCTGATTTAGTCATTCTTGTGTGCATTCGGTCACTCTTTCTCTGTTGTATAGAAACCAGATGTCTTGGCCAAACATTCAAAAGTCCCATTGATCTGGTTCCTTCCATTTCACTTTGGTATTTTACTCAGTACTTAAGCCACATTGCACCAGATTCTGCCATCCCCACCTACTCCCTTTCCCACTTCTGTGGTTAGAGTACCTGTTCCCTTCGTCTTTGTCAGAATGAAATTGTACTTCTTGCAAAAAGTCTTCCTCCATTTGTTCCCAGCAAGAATTCTAGGTATTTTCCAACTACCTCTCAGTTCTCTGAATGCTTACAGCTCTTAACCTTTACACTTTTGATGACATCTTTCCTTTTCCAGCTTGTGTTATAATTAATTACAATTTTCTACTGCCTCAAGTCACTCAGTGGTCAGTAAGCTTTCTGAGTAGGGACCATCCTTGAATGCCCTCAGTGCTCTACCTGTTGAAGAAACAGGATTGGATAAATGATGCCCTGTAAGGAATGATTTATTCAGTGTCTAGGGAATGGTCAGACATTTCTTCACTTCATCTAATACCACACTCTCCTGCAACCTCCCTGTTCTGGCCACAGTAGCCTTTTTCAAGTTCTCCTACTTGATATGCTCCTCCTGCCCCAGCCCCTTTGCACATGTAGTTCCTTCTTCCTGGAACCCTCATCCCTGCCCAGAACATCAGTTAATTTCTTCATCTCCTTGATATTTCTGTTCAGTCATCACTTTCCCAGTTAAGGTTTAGTTCATCTTACTGACTGGATCAAATTCCCATTGTGTGAACTCCCCTGGCATGACAGATTCCTACTGTGTTACCTCTAACCTGCAACATTCACCACAGGTACCCCTTTAATATTTCTGGGCATGGTAATTTGATTAATGTCCATCTTCCCTGCAAAACCATAGACAGCTGGCAATGTACCTGCTTTAGATCACCACAGAAAGCCTCTCATATAGGAGATGTTCAATAAACATTTGTGAAGAGAAGAAATGAATAGTTGAGTATATCTGCATGTACATATATCTAAATCATCTATTAAAATCTTCCAGGTAAGCCTAAAGTAGGCAGTAATTATAATATCTATCATCTTTGTACCTCCTATGGCTAGGCATTGAGCCTAATTCTTTAAGGTGTACTATCTCATTTAATCCTGAAAAGGATGCTATGAGTTAGCAATTGTCCCAGTTTATAGATGGTCAGTGATTCAAATAAATAATTCTGCCCAAGATCACAGAGTTGTTAAATAGCAAAATGATGATTGAAAACCTGGGCTCATATTAAACACCATGCCAGAATTACGAAAGAAAATCAAACATATTATTCTTCATCCTTTTGAATACACATGAGAAACGTGAAAGACTGACCAAACAGCACTACATCCTTCCATACTATTTATTAGAGTGTAGATTTCTCAATAGCAAAACTGTATATTTCTCAGGGGACTATGTCTTGTTCACCGCAGAAGACCCATCAGGAGGCAGAGGGCCTGGCACACAATCCATTTGTTAAATGGATTTAAACTTGAAATAAAGTATATCACATCCAAGAAAAACAAGACACATATAGCCAAAGCCAAATATCTGCCTTAGGGAAAACAAAGGAGTAAGAAAGAGAGTAGAAAGAATATAGGGTACAAAAGGTATTGAGCACCTACTGTGCACCGACATGCTATTTTAGATGGCTTTGGATTATTTGAGATGTTCTCTCACTTAAACCTAAAATAACACTGATTTGCAGTGAGAAATCTGATGCTCAGGTTTAAACTCAGGGCCATGTGTTTCCACAGTCTATAAGATGGCTAACCTCAACACAGATTGATGTTAAATATGGTGATGGACAACATCACAGATACGTGAGGGCTTCCAGGTCAAGGTCAATGACCCACTGCGTGGGTCGCTCCCAGAATGTGTGATACTACTCAGAAACCCATATTCCTGACTAACTTGGAAGATGATGCCTTACATGAACTACAGGACTCATCACTTATGTTTGGCTTTATTTTCTAATGCCAGTTACTTTTGCATGTGACCATCTTACAGTTCTTTCCCTAAAAACTTGCTGAAATGGAAGTGCCATCAGGCTCCTGATTTCTTCTGGAACAGTCAACCCTTTCCATTTACTTACTGCAATGAATATCTGACGGTCCGGATCCCTCCACAGTGATAAAACCAGAAAGAGTAACAGTGAAAATAACTAAGAATAACAACCAGAGAAAATTGAAACAATGGCATTGAGCCCCATAACAATACTGACCTACAAAGTTTATGAAATGTGGAGCAATGGGGAACTCAACTTCACATTGACTAGAACTTAAGATCCAGCGTGACGTTGCATCCTCTGCAGGGAAGGAGTAAAGCAATTCTTGGTTGCACACTGAATTATTTTAGTGAAGTGGTGCCATCTTCCTGATAGTGTCTGTTCCACGTGAGTTGACTCTTGTGACAGTACTTCTCTTACATAACATTTCTATGTGCACTCCCGCATCTCGCTCTCAGAACTACATGCAGTGGAGAAGGCAGTTATAATTACTATCCCCATTTTACAGATGAGTACACTGAGGCTGGGACAGGAATGGCTCCTCTAAGGGCTCATTGTTAATCTGGGCAGAGCAGGGATTGGAACCTGGTCTACTGAATTCTTCTGCTCTCTCCACTACCCTTTACTACCTCCTAAAAATAACCCATAGAGGAACAGAAGAATACATTTACTGAAAGTTTCCACACTAATATCTCCTTTCCAAATGACAACTATCATGGGTAAGACAGCGTGGACTCCAGAAACATGCTTGATGGGCCAGTGCGGTCAGTCCTCAAGGAGTGTGCTGGGGGAGCCAGAGCTAATGCTGAGGAAGTGCTTAGAGCAGTGAGTGGCACACTGTCGGTGGTACCAAGGAATGCTCAGTAAATGACATAGCTGCGTGTAAGGACCCAGGCTGCCAACTGTTCATTCTTTAAGACTTCATCTCCACCCACAGGGGAGATAGTAAGGATAATGATGATGTGACAGTGATTTCTCATATTGGCTAATACCAGCTTTAATCCTCACACAGCTGTACAAAATGTATTATTAGCTCCATTTTACAGATGGAAAAACTGATGTTAAGCAAGTTGTTGAGGCCTTACTCAATGGTCACTTCAGAGTTGGATTATTCTGTTTTGAAATCTTTCCACGCTGTCATGTTTCTTTCAGATCTAATTCATTCAATCAGTTGGGATAATAATTCAGTTATTAAATATTGTAGCCTACAAAACTTCCCTTTTCCCTTAAACTGTCTGGTTCTTGGGTTAGGTACCCCTTAGCCATCATGGCAGTTTCAGTAGTTGCCTTTAGAGTGCTATTTTGGCTTAACTTAAAACACAAAGAATGTAGTAGCATTTTTTAAGTTAGTGTTCACCCCTTTCAGTTTGATTTAGTGGCCTGGGGTTCTCCTGGTGAACTACATTGCCCTTGAGTCAGTTCATTTCTTATGCATTTGGAGTAAATGATGTGCTTCTAAAGGAAGAAGGGATGTGGGGGTGGGGCGGACACAAGAGATTCATGTTTATCAAAAAGGACAAATCCAGGTTAAGCAAAGAGGAAAGCATGAGACAGTGGAAGGACCACTGTCGCTCTCAAAACATGCAAAAGGCATCTCTGGGCACATTACAGCCATTCCCAGCATGGTCCTTAGGGCAGCCACCAGGCTCCAGTTGGAAAAAGATAAAGACCAGTCTATAAGATGATGGATGCCAAGTAACAGGGCAACCAAGGCCATAGTCTTAGGAACTGTGTCTTCTTGAAAGAATGCCCTGGATTCAGCGCTGTTATATTTCTCAGGAATATGTTACCGCATATCAGTGATCATGTGAGAAATTCTGTGCGACATCTGAGTGGTCCTGTACTAAGACCCGGAACCCCAGGTCTTGAAAAGGGTCAGTGACCACTGCACCTGAAGGATGTCAATCGCGGCAGAGAATTTAGGAAATCGCGGCAGAGAATTTAGGAAATATGTATAAGATCAGTTCTTTGATGTATTACCTCTTTTAGCCCACCACAAGGCCCGCATAAGCATAAAGAGCACAGGACTGCAGTGCGCTCTGTCATTCTGAGCGTATTGATGAAACATACTGCGCTTCAGGCACTGTGCTGGGGACACTGCCCCTTTGGAGCTTACTAAGGACAAGGGAGGAAGCGAGAAGATGAAACACCAGCAGCAGAACTAGAAGAAAACCGCCAGCGGCCAAGTGGGCAAGAAAAGGAAAGAGGGCGGAGCAACCTATATGCCTGTCCACTCCTGGGCGTCCGTTACCCCAGCCCCTCCCCCGCCGCACTCTCCTACCTTCTCCCACTTCCCTCTCTGCCCGCCTCCCCGCTCCTTTCCTGACTCCTGGTGGGGGAGGGGAGAGGTCCGCCAGCCTTCCAAGCCTGCCCCGCACCCCACCCCCCATCCTCCCGCCGCAGCCGCGCAATCGCTGGGCTTGGACCCGCCCGCGCCTACAGCCCTTGCGAGGGGTGTCCGCGTCCACAATGGGAAATGAAGCCAGTTACCCGGAGGAGATATGCTCCCACTTCAGCTCCGATGAAATTAAAAGGCTGAGCAAGAGGTTTAAGAAGCTGGACTTGGACCGTTCAGGCTCTCTGAGCGTGGAGGAGTTCGTGTCCCTGCCCGAGCTGCACCAGAACCCGTTGGTGCAGCGAGTGGTCGACGTCTTCGACACCGACGGCAATGGAGAAGTGAACTTCAAGGAGTTCATCCTGGGGACCTCCCAGTTCAGCGTCAGGGGGGACGAGGAGGAGAAGTTGAGGTTTGCGTTCAGCATCTATGACATTGATAAAGATGGCTACATTTCCAACGGGGAGCTCTTCCAGGTGCTGAAGCTGATGGTGGGCGACAACCTGGAGGACTGGCAGTTACAGCAGTTAGTGGACAAAACCATCATCGTCCTGGATCGGGATGGAGACGGGAAAATATCCTTTGAGGAGTTCAGCGCTGTGGTTAGAGGCCTGGATGTCCACAAGAAGTTGGTGGTGATTGTGTGAGCTTTTAAGAGCTCCACCCACCAACTCTTACTTCCCTTTCTGTCTCTTTTAAGATCTGCTCAAGGCAGCCCAGGAGCTGGGTCTCAGATTTATTTGGAAGTGTTTCTCTTTGTGAAGCCACATTTTCTAACATGAACCTCATAACCAACTCGGTGTTGTGAATTCTTTTTATCTCAGTGATTCAGGGGAACACCCAGACTGGGGGAGACCAAGATGAAGGAGCATGGTGGGAAAAGAAAATCAAAAGGTCTTTCTAAACATCTTTTTCTTTGTTTTGATTCAGGATCCAAACTATAAAGTGTCAAAAACTTTAAAAATTCCAAAATAAGAAAATATACATATCTTTGCCTTTACTTCTCATAGTTTTATAGATGGGAGGGAATTGCACAATTTAAATCAGGGGTTAGGTGAACTGTTTTCATTTCCTTGTGTCCAGGTTCTCTCAACAGATTGCTAACTTCCTGTTGTGGCAGCAGGAACAGATCTATTTCTCTTGGCTGAGCACCTTTTAATCAGCTCTCTCTGGGCGGTGAAAGCCCACCTTTCCCTTTCCTAGGCTGTAGCCCACTCCCCATCTTGCATCTAGATATCCCTGAGCTCATCTGGAGGCCTCCTCCTGTCCCGTCATTCCAGCTCCTGACCAAGAACTGGTCTCAGGGCTCTTATAAGAAATGTTAATAAGCCTGGACTAAGTGCCTAGCCCAACTCTCAGACTTAGTGGCAGTTTTTCCAGGTGAGCCAGCCATCCCAGTAGGAAGTACAGTTAAGATTGCTTCCAGTTGGGGTGCCTGGGTGGCTCAGTGGGTTAAAGCCTCTGCCTTCCACTCAGGTCATGATCTCAGGGTCTTAGTATCGAGCCCCGCATCGGGCTCTCTGCTCAGAAGGGAGCCTGCTTTCTTCTCTCTCTCTGTCTCTCTCTCTCTCTCTCTCTGCCTGACTCTGTGCCTACTTGTGATCTCTGTCAAATAAATAAAATCATAAAAAAATGATTGCTTCCAGTCCAAATAGGGCAGGGACTTTCCCAGAAAGCTCTTCCCTCCAAAACTCAGCCCCTGCCCCCACCCCACCCCACCCCACCCCCAGTTAGAGGGAAATAAACAGATTCAGAATTGTTCTGACAGGACAGAGGCAGATACATTCAAAAGATGCAGAGATGGGCAAACACATCTCTGCTGCAGGGCGGCAATGCTGTCTATACTAGCTAAACTCAGTTCTAAACATCAGACCTGAGGCCTGGCAGGGAAGCTGAGAGCTCTTTCACCCCAGGAAGCCTTTTTTCTAATGGAATTCAGCCCAAAATTCCTAACAGGCTAATACACCTGCAGCCAAGGTGTGTATTAGAGCCTAGTCATCCTGGACAAGGGCAGTGTGTGTGCCTTCTTTCTAGCTCTGTGTTTAGGGATGTCATGTCATTAGATTGAAATTAGCCATGGGAGGGACACCTGCGTGGCTCAGTTCATTAAGCATCTGCCTTTAGCTCAGGTCATAATCCCAGGGTTCTGGGATTGAGTCCTGCATCAGGTTCCCTGTTCAGTAGGGAGCCTGCATCTCCTTCTGCCTGCTGCCCCCCTGCTTATGTGCGGTCTCTCTCTCTCTGACAAAATCTTTAAAAAAAAGAGAGAGAGAGAGAATTTGGCCATGATAGAACTAGTACATCATGGAAAGAAGCAAAAACATTTCATGTTTTGTTTGGAGAACTTGTGTACCAGTAAGTATACCACTGCCTATATCCGGATATTACCAGCTCTCCGAGGCCCCACTTGCGATCAGTTCTCAGAAAACCAACTGTCTTTGGTCCCAGCATTTGCCACTTCATGCCAGTCCTCTTGCTTACCATGGACCACTCCCCACAGAAGGGCTGAAGGCTCCAAACCTTAGGACAGTGAAACCTACTCTCCCTACACAGGACAAAACTCAGGTGATTTTTCTCAGGATGAGGAAGATCTGCTTGAAAGAAATTATCCTTCTAGTTTGAAGAAGCCAGTTGCTATTCTTGAATAAACAGAAGTAGGAAAAATAAGTCCACAAATTTCATTACTGTCAGGGCACCCATCTACCAAGCCCTCCTGCCATACTTTTTAATTTAGTAGATTATTTAGGAACCACAAAAAATAGGAATCTCTGTTCCTTTCATTTCTGTGCAGTCCTAAAAAAAAAAAATCTGTTAATAATAAATGGTCCCAACCATGTAGTGATCTGAGTCATAGCTCAGGATGACATCGTTGAAAGAATCAGGCACACCTGGGTTTGGAGTCATTTACAAGCAGGTTCTTAACGATGGGCATTTATTAGCTGTGTGAGCATAAGCCAAGTTTCCTAACCTCTCACTATCAGTTCTCCTAATTAAAATAAGGATCCATTGGTTATTTTGAGGATTCAAAAATATAAAACATGTAATGGTGGCTGACTGTCTTGGTAGAGCATGCAACTCTTGATCTCTGGGTTGTGACTTTGAGCCCCATGTTGGGTGTAGAACCTACTAAAAAATAAGACAAGGGCCTAGAGCACAGTGGGTTCATTCTAACTCCCTTCCACCCCCTTCTCCACTTCTACTAGATCAAGATACATAAGGGAAACAGGACGCTTATTTCTTCCTTTTGAACCCTTTCTTAGTACTTAGCTACACCACTCTAAAATTAAACTGGATATTTGTGTAATCCTAATCCAGAAAACAAACAGTGTCATAGTCTTCCCCACCCCCTCATTTGCAGAAAAAAATGGACTTCTTGACTAGAGAAAGTTTAAAAGAAAGACTCTCTGGCCACCTGGGTGGCTCAGGGTTAAGCATCTGTCTTCAGCACAGGTCATGATCCTGGAATCCTGGGGTCCTAGGATGGAGCCCCACATCAGGCTCCTTGCTCAGCAGGGAGCTTGCTTCTCCCTCTGCCTGCTGCTTCCCTGTTTGTGTGTGCTCTCACTCTCTCTGACAAATAAATTTTTTAAAAAATCTTTTAAAAAAATAAAAGGAAGACTCTGATTCTAGCCCAACCTATTTGACTTTGTGGAGGAAACTGCATGAGGAAAGTGAGCATGTGCAGTACTAGCCAAGAAGGCCTCATAGACATTTTTTATATACCCTGCAATGTACCTTGTAAATTTAAATATGGAAATTTAAAAATTACAATGAAGGGTTTGAAACATGTTGGATTACATGTTTTAATTTAACAAGAGGAAAATATTTCAGCCTCTGGAATGGCTGGAATTAACAGGCTAATTGTTTGATCAGTCTACTTAATGTAGTTACCCAGAGTTTTATGGCAATGACCTTGAACTGAGAGCCTGTTTCCAGTTTCAGAAACTGGAAAGATCTGACTGTATGGGTATTTGGGAAGAAACATCACATTTACTTCCAAGTTAGAATGCTCTGATTTTTCTGTTAGTTGCCAGTTGCCAACAAATGTAGTTTTGTGCAACTCCTTGGGTGATACCCATTTACTGAACCACTGTTCCAGATACTGTTGAAGTTGTTACATCATTTAATCGTAATAACACTGTGAAGTAGGTGCCATCATTCAGTTTAATACATGATGCTATAGAGAGATCCAGAATCTTCTCCGAGATCTCCCAGCTGGTAAGTGGCAAAGCAAGAACTTGAATCAAGCTCCTCCTCCTCCTTCTCCCCCTCCCCTTCCTCTTTTTTTTTTAAGATTTATTCATTCAGGGGCGCCTGGGTGGCTCAGTGGGTTAAGCCTCTGCCTTCGGCTCAGGTCATGATCCCAGGGTCCTGGGATCGAGCCCCGCATCGGACTCTCTGCTCAGCGGGAAGCCTGCTTCCTCCTCTCTCTCTCTGCCTGCCTCTCTGCCTACTGCCTACTTGTGATCTCTCTCTGTCAAATAAATAAATAAAATCTTTAAAAAAAAAAAAAAGATTTATTCATTCATTTGAGAGAGAGTGCATGCCAGTGTGGGGAGGGACAGAGGGAGAGAATCTTCAAGCAGATCCACCCATCAAGTGCAGAGCCTGTGGGGCTCACTCCCACCACCCATGTGATCACAACTGGAGCCAAAACCACGAGTCAGATGCTTAACCTGCTAAGCCACCCAGGCACCCCTGAACCAGGCTTTCTTCTGATCCCAAACGCTGAACTCACTGCATTACCTCTTACTTTTATGGTTCTTATATTTACCTGCTTCAAAATATTTCTGGTGTTATTAATATAATCAAATCAAACCTCAGTTTTCACAAAAGGAGTGAATTACTCGTAAAGGACCAAGCAGCTGCCTCCTCTTTGGTTCTACATATTGGGAAAAAAAAAAAAAGCAAGGCAATCATAAGTCATCTTCCATCTTCATCTCATTTTGAAAAATGAGTGATTTGTTTAGATTAAACTGATAATAGCAACCATACATGTCTAAGCTATAGAGATCAGTAACAATATGTTGTTATGAATCCTATGTTAATGGATTGTATCTGCTTTCTAATGTATGTTGCAATCCCAAACCACTTTTTTTTTAAATGTAGGAGAAAATGGCTTTAGCGTTGTTGGTTTATCCTCTAGGTCATGCTTTAGAGACATTCTCTGGGAAAAACCTCTCAGGAAACTTTTTTATTTTGTTACAAGCTGTTCTGCATTTATGCTGCTGATTCTCTTTGTTAGCATGGAGGAGGTCATTGATCTGGCTACTGTGTTTTATCTGTTTTTCTTGCCTTGAAAAGGGAAAGGCTTGGATGTTTTTAAAGACAAGGTTGCACCGTAATAGGCCACTAGACTGAGAATCAGAACTGGACCCCTCTCCTTTCATATTGGCTACCATAGCTCTCTCAAAGGCTGGTGACTGTGTGAATAAGTAGCAAAGCATGTGTCAGCTTTAAAGGCATTAACTGATTCACAATGAAAAACCACAACACTGAAAGGGACACTAGCAGCAAGACAGCTGTGTACATCAAAGGATATAGTCTGATAGCTCATAGGCTTAATCTGACCCACAAGTACACTTTTTGTTGTTAGTTTTACATGATGTTTGTCCTCACAATTTTCTTATTTGCCAATATTTTTAAAATCTGAAGATCTGGGGTGCCTGGGTGGCTCAGTGGTTTGGGCTGCTGCCTTCGGCGCGGGTCATGATCTCAGGGTCCTGGGATCGAGCCCTGAATCGGGCTCCCTGCTCCGCAGGAAGCCTGCTTCCCTCTCTCTCTCTCTCTCTCTCTGCCTGCCTTTCTGCCTACTTGTGATCTCTGTCTGTCAAATAAATAAATAAAATCTTTAAAAAAAAAATCTGAAGATCTTAAAATGAGCATAAAGGAGTGCATGCCACCCTAAGAAGAGAGTGTCCTTTTACTGGCTAATGTATCTCTGAAGCATGTGGTTAAAATGGAAAGTCTCAATGAAGAGAAAATAACGTGCTCCACCCTTTAGTATAAAAGCTCAAGAACAAAATGACAAAATCCCTGGTCTCTTGGAGCTTATATTCTACATGAGAAGGGAAATAGGCAATAAACTCATATTTATTATGACAGGAGAAAAATTAAACAGAGTAAGGGTATAGGCTGTGTCCAGGAAAGGAAGGGCAGGAGGGCAGGTTTTGCCTTTTGATTTTTTTCAAAAATAAAGCAACTGGTCATAAAACACTTATCCCAACAATGTGGATATTTTCTAACAGCTAAAACAATAGATGGGTTTACAGTAGTCAAAACAAATAACAGCCATATAAAATTTCAAACTTCCATATAATAAAATCCAACAAAAGCTAACGGTAAAACCTGAAGTTAGAGAAACATAAATAATATGTAGGAAAGAAGTTAATAGCTTTTTTAAATAAAAAGCCTGGCCCTGTCTGAAATGTATAATTGGCAAAGGTTATAAATATATGATTCATATAAAAGGGGATGGGAAAATCAGAAAATGGCCTCACTAAGGAAATACAAATCAGAGTGTTTAAAACACGAAGAAGCGATTACGTACAAAACAGGCTTGGCAAGGCTGTGAGTGTGCTGTGCATTGGGGCAACACTAGCAGCAATGTTCACATTTTCTGAGAGCTGCTTCACATGTCGCCAGGCATCAAAACAGTTACATCAGCTGACCTGTTAATCCCACTCACTGCATATATTTATCTCAGGAAGTCAAAGCCAATTTTTTAAATGCTATACGTAGAAGATTTTTTGTTGCAGCAATATTTATCATATATATACAATTAATAATATTAAAATTAAATACCTGAAAGTTTGAGATTAGCTAGGTCAATTATGGTAAATAATAGGTGACAACATAAGGCCATTAAAATTAATGAAGTAACTGTAAATGCAAACATTTTTAGAAAATAGTGGTTTTTTTAAAGCATAATTGTATGTTTACATAACTCTGGAAAATACATATGCATATGTTTCATATGCAGTTCAGGAGAGAAAATGGAAGAACTGAAAGCATTTTGTAGGGACACCTGGCTGACTCAGTTGATTAAAGCCTGTGACTCTTGATCTCAGGGTTGTGAGTTTGAGTCCCACAAACTCTAATAGACACTTAAAAATAGAACTTGTTTTTGTTGGATGTTGACACTTAAAAATAGAACTTGTTTTTAAAAAGAAAGTATTTGTATAGTCTAAGGATTATGGCTAATTATCTCTAAGTTTTAGAAATATTTTTCTGAGCTGCCTTAATAATAAATTAAGATTTCCAAAAGGCCACACAATGAAACTAATGTAGCAAACTGAGCACCAGGTCCACGGCTAAACAATGGTTGCCAAAGCCTAGAAGGAGCAGGGGGTTGTGGAACACAAGGAACAGAGAGGGAGCATTTCCTCAGCACTATAGGCAGGAAATGTTGATGAGCCAGCCATTAAGCAGATTCCAGATTAAAGAAGACAAAGGTGTACCCCGGCTGCCAGGGCCTGGGAAGTGGTGGGACATTCCCACAGACACTGATACTTTCCATCTAGATTACTTTCCTCATCCAAATATGTGAGCACTGTTAACTTTGCTTATGCATTGTCCTATTGGATTTTACAAATCATCTCTTGTGTTTCTTTTGTTAACTGTGATCTTCCAGTCTGCCCTTCATAGATGAGAAAATTCCAGATCCTCTGAGTGAACACCTTCTTTCTCCCTTTTCTTGATTTTGTTAATTTTTTTAGAAATCCCAAATGATACTTTTCACCCTTACGGTACTCCCTAGCCAGGCCGACTGTCTCCCCTAGGAGCTGTCCTTGGTACCTTCCAGCCCATGCCTCAGGCAGGTCTCCATCTTCTGTCCGTCCCCCTCAGAGGGTCATGTGTATAGAAACAATGAATCTGCCAGATTTGTGGAGCTGCTGCTGCTCTTCTGGTCAAAGTAGTTGGTGGCAAAAAAAAAAAAAAAAAAAAAAAAAAAGTGTATAAATCAGGTCTTCTAAATTTGAAACATCATTTGCTTCCTACATGTCCTGCTTCTAAGTATCTAGGAGTCATCCATATTTCAGAAGATCCATAGCCTTTCTTCTCTTTACCTCTTGCTAAAACTATTATTCCTCCCCTACTCCTATTCTTACTAAAGGAAAAGAAAATTTGTTTGAACACCAGGATTGGGCTTTACAGACTCAGACAGGAGATAATGCAAAGTTTAATGCATCAGATCACTAAAGTATAAAATGATTTCCTATGGTTCTTGTAGTTATTTTGCTCTGGGGGAAACCTACTTTAATAGGTACTAGAAATCTTGAGATTAATTATAACTAAGATTCTTGTCAGATGTATACTTTGATAAGCATTTATTGAGCACCTACTATATACCAAGCTTTTGGAGGCATGCAAAGAAAGGCAGAGCCTCACTGTGTCAAAGAAATCTTCCTAGAACAGACTCACACATTCACTTCAGTGTTCTGCATGAGAAATAAAGTCTGTCTCAAGATCGATTCTTTTTATACCTTGGAGCTAAGGGAGCTTAGTCCTTTAAGCAGTCGATCAGGTCAGGTTCTTTGGTTGCAAGCAACAGATTAATTTAAACAAGAAAAAGGGGGATTATTGAAAGAATAGTGGGGAGCTCAGTATTTTTTTTTAAGATTTTATTTATTTATTTGACAGAGAGAAATCACAAGCAGGCAGAGAGGCAGGCAGAGAGAGAGAGAGGAGGAAGCAGGCTCCCCACTGAGCAGAGAGCCCGACGCGGGACTCGATCCCGGGACCCCGAGACCACGACCTGAGCCAAAGGCAGCGGCTCAACCCACTGAGCCACCCAGGTGCCCCGAGCTCAGTATTTTTGAAGTGAGGAGAATGACTGATGATGCCTCAGGAACCACAGGACTTCAGGGATGGTAGTGGCAGGAAATAGGGAAAATAGTGTCTTTGAGGCACTGGCACTGGAACTCAGCCTCAGTCACTTTCAGTGACAATGTCTCTGCCCAAATGCAAACTGACCTACCTTGGGCCCCATGCTTGGCTCCAGGGAACTAAAGACCTGGGAGTCTGTGACTGGTAGACACACCAAAATTATATGAAGTGGGCAAGGGCAGTCCCCCAAGAAAAGGGTCCTCAGCAAATAAAATCAGTACAATACACTCCCAACACAAGCCAGCTGAAATTACTGCGTTCAGTCTCTAACTTTTTATTTTATTAATTGTAAATATATTTCCCCCCAGTTATGTCCCCAGAGTGATGAACACTGGCATTACGAAGTCAGGATGGCAAGTTTTCTGAGCTCTCTGAGTTCTCTCTTCTATCAATTGAGAATATGCATCTTTGTCTTTCTCCCTCACAGAATTATTCTAGAACTCTCCTGAGAGAAACAGAAGTGGTTTTTTTTTTGGGGGGGGGGATCTGTATACATTTACATTATACAAAAAAGATACTAGCTTTCATATCCTTTCATCCATTCATTCAAAAATATTAATTGAACATGTAGTAAATGCTAGGCACTATTGTAGGCAATCAGGGTCCACTCTGAACAAAATGGCAAAACCCCTGGTCTCTTGGAGCTTATATTCTACATGAGAAGGGAAATAAGCAATAAAATCATATTTATTATGACAGGAGAAAAATAAAACAGTGAGGGTATAGGTTGTGTCCAGGAAAGGAAGGGGAGCAGGGCAGGTTTTGCCTTTTTAACCATATGGTTAGGCTAGACTTTACTGATAAGTGACATTTGAGTAGAGACTTTGAGGACCCTTTTCTGCAAGTAGAGACTTGCAGAAAATGAGGGGAAGGAGCAATATTGATGCCTGGCAGAAGAGTTACAGGCAGAGAGAACAGATGAAGATCCTCGACTGCTCCGTAGACTTAAAGAAGTGAGAGAAAGCCCAAGTAGCTGAACAGAATGAACAAGTGAGAGAAGGATGTGAAGTTAGGGGGTGTGGGACTAACTCATGGAACTTCTTGTAGGACATTGTAAGAACTCTGGCATTTACTCTAGATGAGATGGAAAACCATCACTGGGCATTGCATGACATGATATGTTGAGGGAGCCAAGCCGGATGCCATGCAGAAGACAAACTGAGGGGGTCAGGGAACCAAAGAGAAGCTATTTCAGTAGTCTAGGTGAGCAGTGATGGTGGCATAGACCAGAGTGGTTGGTGGAGGTGGTGGGAAGTCATCAGATTCTGTGTATACTATGAAAGTGGGGTCTGCCATATTTGCAGACACACTATGTATGGAATGCTAAAGAAAGAGAGCAGTCAAAGATAACTCTAAGGTTTCTGACCCAAGCAATAGCAAGGATGGAGATCCTCCAATGAGAAAGACTATATGAGGAGCTATTCTCAGGGAAAATTTATTTATTTCAGTGTGTTAAATCTGGGATGTCTGTTAGATAACCAAGTAGAGAGACTGAATAAGAGTTGGGGAAGATATACGTTTAGAAGTCATTGGCAGATAGATGGGATTTAAAGCCATGAGTCTGGATAAGAAAGTGAATGTAGCTAAAAATCAACGTCATACCAATATTTACTAACAGAAAGATGAGGAGAAACCAGTAAAGCAGTAAAGACTGAAGTAGAACAAAGAGAGAGGTATCCCAGAAACAGTGAAGAAAATATATCAAAGAGGATGAAATAATAGTGTCCAACCTGGTACATGAATAAGGTGAAAACTGATTGTTGGATTTAGCAATGTGGAGGTCATTGATGGCTTTAACAGGAGTCGTGTAGGTTATAGGTTGGGACAAAAAGCCTGATTGGAATGAGTCCAAAAGAGAATGGGGACAGAGGAATTGAAAACAGGTATAGCCAAGTCCAAGGACGAGAGAAAGTGTGTAGGTGGTATGTATGTAGAGATGTGCACTGGGAGCTAGGGAGGCTTAGCTCTTTGGACTCAGTACCATCTAAGGCATGATACATGAAGTAGTCCAACTGCATTTCTTGCTCGAGGTTTCAGAATTAATCAGTTATCTCACCAGCTGTCAGATGTTTCAAATGTCCACATCTGAGCAAGATGCCAAGCACAGTTTAGGCAGCAACGAAATTGGTGGTCTTGGCCTCTGTGTGTCACTGGGAGCACTCATGGATCTGGGCAGAAACCACTCAGAACGTTTGCCAGAACAGGCATCTCTCTTTATCTGAATTTAGTCCACTCCTGGAAATACATTGGCTAGTGAATTTCCAGAAGGTAGAAGCCCTTCCCATTGTTTTAAATGGTGGTGGGGAAACACCAGAGCATTCCCACTCATCTAAAAATCCCAATGAGTTTCTTTAAGTATCACTACAACACTCTTAGACACATGGGCACCTGGGGGACTCAGTCGGTTCAGCGTCCGCATTCAGCTCAGGCCATGATCCTGGGGTCCAGGCGGCAAGGAGTACCCATAAGTGGTATTCACTTGAGAGGCAGTGTAGGCTTTAGCGTCAGACTGTCCTGGATCCACAGCCTGACTCTCCCATTTATTAGCTTGTAAGATCTTGTGGAAGGTGGTTAATCTCTATGAGACTCAGCTTCCTTGAATGGGAGATGGAGATAATAATACTTAAAAGGTTATTATAAGATCATAATATGCATAAGGATGCCTGGCACACATATTAGATACCTAATTTAAAAGAAACAGTAACTGTATCTATTAGTCCATTGGTATGTGGGTATAAAGAACAGAACTTTAAAGAAAAAAAATGAGGGGGTGCCTGGGTGGCTCAGTTGGTTAAGTGTCCCACCCTTGGTTTCAGCTCAGGTCAGGATCTCAAGTTCGTGAGATTGAGCCCCACATCAAGCCCAGCATGGAGTTTGCTCAAGATTTTCTCTCCCCCCTCTCCCTCTGCCTCTCTCCCTGCTCAGGCTCTCTCTCTCTCAAATAAATAAAATCTTTAAAGAAAAATGTATAAAATAAACTGAGTACAGCCTATTTGTTATTGAGGTACGAAGAGGAAAATGACACTAGTTATTATCATGCACAAAAAAAGGAGGGGGAAGCCAGGTGTTTAAAAGGCAAGATGTTTCACTGTAGGTTACATTTTTCTCCTTCATCTTGGCAGCACCTTATAAGAAAGCATTGCCAGTCTGTAAGTGTTTTGCTGTTTGTTTGATGATGTTAAAATCGAAAATGAATTCCCCAATTTTATTCATCCATAGCAGTAATAACTCATAAAATCCTTATATAGTAGCTATATCCTATACACAGAGAGGGCCAGCCCAGTGGCTATTTTCAGCCATATTTGTAATCTGCTTTCTGGAGGTCAGCATTACACAGTTGGTCACCATTTGTCCCAGGAGAAGCCCTAGTGCTTTCGTAGCTCTCAGGGCCCGATCCATCTCTTGCCTTTCCTAGACCAGCATTCCTTATTCCCTAGGGCTGGGCTTCTGCCTCATCCTCAGGTGGTCTGCCTTGTGCTCAGTCACCTAGACCAGGCCATGCTCTATGTCCCTGCTCACCTCCAGTCATTAGTTGTCCAGGCGGTATCTGTCATGGATACTGAGCCACTGCTGGAGGTACCGACATGGGGGAAAAGAGATTTCATGGCCCAGACTCCACCAGAGTCCGCAATCCCCAAGTTCAGTGCCTGAACCATGTCTGGCTAGCTTCAGGATTCAGGTCTTCAGGATTCGGGTGGGAAGAATGAAAGAAAGGAAGACCCCTTCAGAGAATGGGGAACACTGACATCAGTCAAGGGAGAGTGAGTAAAAGTATAGGCTCTGGAGTCAGACTGCCAGCTTTACCTTCGCTAGTTTTGTGACCTTGGACAAGTTGCCAAGCTACTTTGTTCCTAAGTTTCCTCACCTGTAAAATGGAAGTGATGACAGTACCTACCTCATGTGTTGTTGTGAATAGTAAGCAGGTTCCTACAGTGACAAAGTGCTCAGAGCTGTGCCTTCCACATATTAAGTGCTAAGTAATTATTGATGATGACGATGATCAGTGAAAGCCTCAAGAAGAGGGATGACAGGCTCCTTAGCCCTGGCATCTGAGGGCTTTTAGTGTGGCCCTGCTTCTCCCTCATGGTCCATGCCTTCTGCCCAGACCTACATCTCAGCCACCATGGTCTGCTTCACAGCGCCCTACATCACTCTGCCAGATGTCACTTCTTTCCCTCTGTTTCCACAGCCTTCAGAGTGCTTACTTTCCCACCCACATTCCACATTTCCACATTCTACTTCTCTTGTGAGCCAGCTTCTCCCTAAAACTGAGAAGACACGGATCTGTGCCTGTATCATGGCCTGTGAATGTTTGCTTCCTCCCTAGACTCAAGTTGATTAAAGGCAGAGACATAATCCTCCTGTCTTCATCCCATGGTACCTCAGAGACTGCCTAAAGTAGGCACTCAGTGTGTGCAAAGTCTTTCTTTCTGCAGGATTGACTCGTCATTGATGTCTGTGATTGAATAATACCTGTTTCATAGAGAACTCATGAGGATTCTCTTAGATCTCATATGTAAGTCACATAGCAAAGTACCTGCCACATAAAATTGTTGTAACTATAGTTGTTGTAACTGCTGGTGGGTTTTTTTGGAGGGAAGGATGTGGGGAGGGGCAAAGGGAGAGAGAGAATCCCACGCATATTCCACGCTCAGGCTAGAACCTGATGTGGGACTTGATCTCATGACCATGAGATCATGACCTGAGCCAAAATCAAGAGTCTTACAGTTAACTGACTGAGCCACCCAGGTGCCCCAGCTGCTGTTTTGTTGGATAACAGAAAGACCCCAGGTTTCCCAGCTAAACAAACATGGACTTACAGACCTGCTTGGTCACTTAAAAGCTGCAAGGACTGTGAATTGTGGTTTTCAACTGTAAATTGTGGTTTTAATACCTATCTCAGTGCAAAAAAGTAAGCAATCAATAAATATTAGATCCCCCCCCTTTTTTTTACCCCTCTGTGGCTGTCTAATTTTGTGAACTGCCTGAATTTACTTCACTTCCCTGGTCCCAGGTTCCTCATCTGTAAAATGAGAACATTGAAGTAGATGATCTCCATGTTCCTGCCAGATCTAAATGTCAAAATTACTGAATTCAACGTCTCTTCCCCTTAAACCTACTCATTCTGCATCCCTAAGAAAGGTTCTTTCCTTGATAACTGTTCAGTGCTTTAATATGTTAAATTGTTTCAACCCTTGGTCTCTCTCCTCTGTCTCAGTCTCTAGAGCCTATAGGGTGGCCGAGACCTTGAGACCCTTCAGACAATAGGACTGTATGTGCCCTGTTCCCCAGGAAGCGTGCTGCGCCCTCGGTTCTGGCTGGGCCCCTCTCCCAACGTGGTCTAGTGAAGCGTGCCAAGCGCTCAGGGAGGGGTAGTCTCCAGCTCTCCCGGGGGACAGAAAAAGATGTGCATCTAAAAACAAGTGTGGGGCCAGGTGGAGCCTCGCATTCATGGCCTTTCTTTTCCTGTTCTGCCACAGACTTTGCAAATGGGCATCAAACATTTCTCCGGACTCTTCGTGCTTCTGTGCGTGGGCTTCGGTCTGTCCATGCTGACCGCCATCGGGGAGCACATCGTGTACAGACTGCTGCTCCCGCGAATCAAGAACAGGTCCCGGCTGCACTACTGGCTCCACACCAGCCAGGTGAGTGCCGGCCGCCTCGGGATGAACCCTCAGCGTTGCCGCCGAGGCCACAGGCCAGAGCCCCGCGGCAGACAGGTGACCAGTTCCCAAGAGAACCGGGCGGCCTAGACCGCTCTGCGCAGAAAGTGGAGTTCCCTTTAGCCCATCAATCCGCTTTCCCAGTGAAGTAGCCTGTCCTGTCATACCCCCGCCTGTCTCATCACCTGCACTGCACCTCCCACGGAGGCGATGGCATTGTTTTTAACCTGGTTTCACTTAACAGTGACAACTCGAGGGGATGGTGTGAGAGATTTATTTCCGACACTCTCTTCCAGCCAAAATGGAAACTCGTTCAATGAGTGTGAAGTCCCTATTTTTCCCTTTAGATGAACCTAGTGGCCCCTGTTCTGTCCCCATTTTCAAAGGCCCCGAGGGAGGAGGTCAGCCGGTGCCCAGGCCCAGCTGCACAGGATGGACGTTCAGTCCCCAGACTTGGGTGTGCTCAGGCCCCGGGACCCCAGAGAGCATCCAGCCAGCACCCTGTTCAGATGCGCTCCCTGTCAGCGGTGAGCAGGGAGAGCCGGAGAAGAACAGAAGGGACTCTGGCAGCAGGAGCAGCTGCCCCCAGGGAAGGGGAGGCCGCAGGTGCCAGCCTCATCTCCCCACCAGCGGCTCCCTCCTGCCTCCGGGAGCCCTGCTTCTGGCCCCTAAGGCCGCCCCTGCTGCCTCGGCTACAGGTGACCTCCATCGGGTGCTAACATAACTAGCAGAATTCTCTGGTTCTTCTCTTCTTTGTTTTGGCTGCTGAGACATTCAGACCTAAGTTTTTGACTCTCCTTTAGCAATGCTGCAAGGCCCTTTGCCACACAGTAGTTGTGACGATTCTTCTTTATATCACATGCCTTTTTTTTTTAATTTCTTATTTATTTTCAGCATAACAGTATCATTATTTTTGCACCACACCCAGTGCTCTATGCAATCCGTGCCCTCCATAATACCCACCACCTGGTACCCCGACCTCCCACCCACCCCCTTCAAAACCCTCAGATTGTTTTTCAGAGTCCATAGTCTCTCATGGTTCACCTCCCCTTCCAATTTCCCCCAACTCCCTTCTTACCTCTATCTCCCCATGTCCTCCATGCTATTTGTTATGCTATCACATGCCTTTTTACGTCTCAGAGCATTTCTAAAGCTTCCTTCAAATTACTGTTTTTCCCTCTAGATGGAATAATAGCTTAGAATTAAAATTTGGTTCTCCTGAGATTTAGGACTAGAGGTTGATGTTTTCAGGCATCCCTAGAAATGTGTTTAAAGAGGCCCAGATTTGTAACAGTGAGATACACTATTAAACTCAGGTGGTACTTGTCCCCAGACTGTGTGTCTCTAATGACCTCTACCTGTGAATCTGTTTTTTCTGCCAGAGGTTACATAGAGCACTAAACACATCGTTTGTAGAGGAAAAGCAGCAGCGTTTCAAGACTAAACGTATGGAAAAGAGGTAAGAAGGTGGCCAGCACCAGGTGTCTTTATGTTTGTAAAAATAAAAGTGGAGATCTAACTGGGACTCCCTACTCAAAGGGGAAATTATGTATCAATAATTCAGATCAAATCAGGACCAAGTTGTTGATAATACAGTCAGCAAAAATACATGTGGTTTCAAAGAGAAATAGAACAGAGAAGGAAAAAAATGTGTCTACATCTGTGGACAGGGAACTGCAGTACAAGCCCAGGCCATGGTCTTGAGAGTCCCGCATCCAGATCCTAACCTGTCACAGACCCTTGTCATATGTGTGCCACAGCAAGTTATTTCTTTAACCTCTGTGTCTCCATGTCCTCATTTGTGAAATTGAGATAAAAACAGAATCCACATCCTAGAGATGCTGCAAGGATTAAATGAGATAATACATGCAAAGTCCCGGGAACAAAGCCATTTTAGCTCTTGTTACTGTGCACAGAGTACACGCAAGCCTGAATTCACAAGGACTGCAGGCAGTTTCGTCTCATGCTGTATTGCCTTTCTGGCATGGGTCTGCTCCCCACTGCTTTCCAGCACTCCTAGGAATATTTGAAATATGCAGCGGATGTGTTCTGCTTAATCCATTTCCTGGCGCTCTTACTACAAACTCTCCAGAAAAGCATCTCATTGATAGGGAGTAACAAGCATTAAATGCCTAGTGAACACCTTCCCCACATGCAGCCTGTGGGTGGCTGTTGTGGCTAAAGAGGCCTCTGTTGCCTCCTGCCTGGGGCGGCTCTCCTCCTTCTGTCTCATGCCCAGAAGCCTCCGTTCAGGGTACCCCCCTGAGCAATTCTGCCATCGGTGGCAGATCTTCAGCTCAAAGCTTGGCTTCCTGGGTAATTCTGAAATCTGCCACACACACTCCTCACTCATAATAGAGGAAGAAGGAGTAAAAAGCATCATTCTTCTTCATTGTTTATACCTCCTCTGGACCTGCTGTCCCCTTGTCTCCAGTTTGCATGTCAGAATCGTTTCCGTTCTCGCTCAAAGCCTCTCTTTCCAGTCAGTGAGCACCCTCGCCCTCACAGTCTGTGGTATTCCTGGATTGTGTTGCAGCCCTGTCAGCGACAAGCTGGAGACTAATCAGGTCACAGCTGTTCTATGTCATGTTTCGTATATTTTTTCTGTAATTATTTTTTAACACAAATTTTGAGCCAGAGGAACACAAGAAGACATCGCAGTGAAGACATCATCATCTCATGAAAAACCATTTGTTTACCAGCGGTAATAGAAACAGGAAGCCCAGTGTCCCGTTTCCAACCGTGATGGGATTGCCAGTCACATTTCTCTCACCTCAGCTGAGAACCAAATGTGTCTATCACTCGATGTACCCACTTTTCTTGGCAGATTCCCTTCTGGAGTGCCTTATTTTGAGAAGGAGCTAAGGCAGAACATGCCCTCCTGGCCTATGTTGGGCCCACACTTCCTGGGCCATGTCCCTTCTGCCCAGCACCCAGCTGTAACCTTTCAAATGCAGTGAGAATTTGAGGCCCCACAGCTGTCATGTCTCTTCTGAAGATTCCAATGGAGTATTGAACTCCAAGGTTACAGAATTGGTCTGTGGAAGCTCGTTTTGCTCATTTTTAGTGCCAAACGCAGTTCACCCACTGGTCACCTTACACACTAAGGCTGAGGAAGGTTCGATAGAAAACAGAACAGAACACTGAAGAGGCCTCCAATTAGACACCAAATCTGACATCACTGTCATCTTCTATTCACAGGTGGCCCAGAGCCACATGTTGATTACCAGGGCACTTGTTATGCTAGCAACTTGAGTCTGTCATGGAATCCAGCTTCTGCTTATTCTTCTATATTCTATTCCCAGATATTTGTACAAAGCTGTGGAGGAAACCAGACTTGCTAGCTCTACTTACCTAATTCCTGTGGTTGCCTGGATACCAGGAAAATGTGCAGATGCCCTATTCCCAGGTTCACCCTGTGAATCATCCTGTGCTACTAGAGTTAGGTCTCCTGGTTGAAAACTCTTTTCCTCTTTTTTTGGAAAAGTATCTATGCAAATGCCTATGTCTGCTACAATTCGGCATTCCTCCAGCGTGCTCCGTATTTATAGAATGAATAAAACAATAGATAAGTGGGTGAATGCAGATGAGTGTGGCCCTGAGGACCAGCGATGGTGGTTGTGTGTGCACCTGCTGGAGAATAAAGATTTCTTTGAGCTTTAAAAAAAAAAAGAGAAGAGATGAAAAATTATAAACATGTGGATTTGAGGAAAGGCTTAAAGTTCTGGGCCATGATACAAAAGGAGATGTTGCTCCTTTTCTATTTAAAGCAGAGGAAGAAAGTAGATATTACAAGACACTAAGCATAGTCTTTGGTTTATTCAACCTGGGATTTCATGTAAGCTTTGGTCTATACTTTGCCCCACTGGGTTTCCAATACACCCCCATTTTCCCTTGCCCCAAGATACACAAAAATTGTAAGTCATGTAACACACACAAATAAGACTATCAAAATTTTTCAACCTCAGTTGGAAGAGATTTGAGGAAAAAATTAAAAAGAACTGTACAGCTTGAAGTAAAATTATAACTGCACCCCAACCCACGTTTGAAGCCAGCAGAGCTATAAGTGGGTTCTCTATAGACTCTTACTGAGCCCAGGACACAGGAAAGCTGTGCTCTGGTGCGCCACCTTCCCCCAGCCCTCCACCCCTGGCCACTCATTATATGCCACTTAAACTCTGAGAAGTGTAAAGCAGCTGCAGGGGAGTTGGGAACATGTGTTTTAATGGCTTGCAACATGTATCTTCGTTTTTTCCATGTGAGAAAATTATCTCAATAACTTAATTTTCTAAATTAAGAACTGTTTTCTAAACAACAGCAAGTGCCGTTTACTGGCCTGGGCCGGACTCAGCTGGTCTTGGCTAGATTTGCTCATATGTCTGCAGCCAACTTGTGGGGAAGGGGAAGGCAGCTAAGGGCTGGCTGGTCTATGGCTTAAGCTGGGTCCACTGGGAAGACTGGGAACTCTGTCTACCCTGTTACCATCAGCACTCGTTTATATTGCAGCAGCAGAAGCAGGGTTCTGAGAGGGACCCTCAGGAAGTGCACGAGGCTTCTCTAAAGATGGGCGTGGAACGCCCACCTGCCATTGCTGCTGGTTGGGCCAAAATAAGTCAGGAAACCAGACTAAATTCCAGGGGGAGGGAAAGCCAGACTTTCTCCCCTTGACACCCCCTTGATAAAGGTGAGCTGCAAAGTCGTATTACCAAGGGACGTGGGTGAAAAGGAGGAACAAAGGATTATGGCCATTTCTGCAGACACCCACAGGACAAAATGCAACAAAATCATCCTGTCAAGTCCTTGTGTTTCTGTTCTCAGCCATATAACTGAACCAAGATTTTATTAGCCCTCCCTTCGCGCCTTCCCTTCTCCTGGAAAGAAAGAGTCCAGAAATAAAGTCTTGAGTCAGTTACATGGATGGGAACAGAAACACAAGGACTTAATATATGGAGTGTTTCTACGTAGGTTTGCCCTGTGGTGGATTGAAGAAATGGTAATAACCCTGCTCCTCTCCCAACAAGGCTAGAAGAAATCCGCAGCTATGGCTAGGGCTGGGCTAGAGCTAGGGCTCTTTTCTGTTCTTGTAGCAAGAAACTCTTCTCACTGCATCTGACTGTCCAAGCTTCTTTAAGGCACCTGAACGATCCCCCTTCTCTTGGGCCTGTCGAGCGGTAACTGCAGCCGTCTGCCAGCCATCGCTCGGAAATGGGGGCAGTTGGTTTGATGCTGGCCTGAGAGAGGATGTGAATATGTTTCTACTGACCTTCATTATTCCAGCAAGAATTTGAGGCTTTCCTGGGGTTTCGTTTAAAGCTCCAGACCTGAGCTGTCATTCTCGACCCACATAAATCATCCCTATAATGGAAAACTTTTTGCTGAACCCTGCAGCTTGTGTTTTTATTCTCCTCAAACTCAAGTAGTGAACTTCAGGGCAGTCCTGTGGGACCGAGGATGAGCCATTTTATAGCATCAGCCGGCTTCTGCGTAGAGCCTAACAGGTGAATAAATAGGTTCTCACTTTTACTAAAGCACCATTTTGTAGCCAGAGAATGTTTCAAGGCAGCGCTGTGCTCTGAGCCTCACTGGCAGGAAGGGAGTGGAAAGACATCCAGGGTTCTTCAGAAAAGAATGTGCCGGGGTGCCTGGGTGGCTCAGTGGATTAAGCCACTGCCTTCAGCTCAGGTCATGATCCCAGGGTCCTGGGATCGAGCCCTGCATCGGGCTCTCTGTTCAGCGGGGAGCCTGCTTCCTCCTCTCTCTCTGCCTGCCTCTCGCCAACTTGAGATCTCTGTCTGTCAAATAAATAAATAAAATAAATCTTTAAAAAAAAAAAAAAAAGAATATGCCACACTCTGGCCCAACAGCCCTCCAGATGATACATCCATTCCAATTTCAGGGCAGCAGAAGACTTGGTAAGACCTTGAACTTCAGTTGAAAAGAATTTTAATGGTTCTTTCTGTCTCTGTGCCACTCCAGCAGGCAGTCTATCCTCTGAATGCATATCCCGCTCTGTATTCACAGTTTGAAACGGTCCACAGCAGCACTTGGAGAGCCGCAGAATGGAAGGTAGATCTAGTGTCTTTGTTTCCTAGGTCCAGTGTGGGACCCCGTCAGCTCACGGTGTGGAATACTTCCAGTCTGAGTCAGGATAACCGACGAAAATACATCTTTAGTGATGAGGGAGGACAAAACCAGCTGAGCATCCGGACCGACCAGGAGATCCCGCTCCCTCCAAGGAGAAGAGAGCTCCCTGCCTCGCTGACCACCAATGGGAAGGCGGACTCCCTAAATGGAGCTCGGAACTCAGTGATGCAGGAACTCTCGGAGCTCGAGAAGCAGATTCAGGTGATCCGGCAGGAGCTGCAGCTGGCTGTGAGCAGGAAGACGGAGCTGGAAGAGTATCAAAGGACGAACCGGACTTGTGAGTCCTAGCTGACCGTGCTGCTCCCCTTCCCGGTTCCTGGCATTCCTCTGAGCCCTTGAGACACTCTGTACTGCTCTTTTGTAATTGCTGACAAAAGTGTAGGGAAGCAGAGGTCTAGGTCTCTCTTAGAGGTCAAGTCTGCCGGTCCTAGACTAAAAATCAGCCATAGCTCTTCCCAAGCAGACTCCCTAGCTCTGCAAGGTGGGGGTCTTTCAGAGCAGGAATGTAAGTTAGTCAGGAGTGAACTCCGTGGCAACGATCTATGAATGGCCCAGCAAAGCTGGCTCCTCATGGGGTGCCCTGCTAGTAGTTCTGGGTCTCAGCCCTTTCTCTGCACTCTCACCAACGAGAGAGAAAAATGTTACTCAAACCTGGTTTTAATCTTAGGATAGAACAGGATTATCCAGGGTTGTAGCTTTTGAAACAACTCCCACAACTAGATTGTTCCTACGTTCTGAACCAGGAGCCAGATAAGAGCCAGAGGTGTGGGTACCTAAACAACCAAGCCAACTCATTAGCATACAGTGGACCAGGGATTGACTGGATCATGCACGAGGGTCCCGTGTCTCCGACACCACCTTGACCAACATTTAGTAGGAAGGGCTTACGTGCCACTGTGAAAGGGAACAGGGATGTGGTGAGCGAGAACAGAGGACAGGCAGAAGAGGCATTAAAAATGTCCACCATCTTGAAGGACAAAAGCTCTGGGCCAGAAAAACAATTTGGCTAAGGAAGGAATAGGACTATACCTCTAGCCTAACCAAGCTTCTCGCCTACAGAGTGTGCCTATTGTAAAGGAAAGCAAAGTAGAGCAAGGACGCGGCCTCAGAGGACACTGGACTACCCCTGCTCATTGCCCGTCCAGGGCTCACGAGCTGGCACTGTGGGTTAAGTGAAAAGGCTCTACAGACCACATGCTAGCCCCTTTTCAGATCAGCAGTTACCTCTTAGCTTTGGGAATCCCTGAAGCAGACCTCCCCTGCAAACACCACAAGCTTTAACGTTTGAGATGGTGCCCTGTGCAGTCCATCTCTGTACAGCTAACTACACACCGGCCTCCTGTCCCCACACCTACTCCTTCCCAAGGGGCTGTGACCAGGTGGGGTCCCCTCCCATTCTCTCCCAGGTGTCCCTGTCCTGGGCGCAATGGTATGGACATGCATGCAGGAGGGAAGAGTCCCAGGGAACTATGGAACAGCAGTTCCCAGGGCTAGTGTAGATGGGAAGCATCTAGAAACCCATTAGAATGCTGACTGTCAGGGCCTTTTTCCCCAGAAGATGGCACGAGGTGGGGTATCTGGCCCAGAAGCCTGTTAACCAGCTACCCCAGATGGTGGACATGTGTGATCCAAAAATTACTCTTCAAGAAACACTGCTCTAGAAGAATGGCTGCTCCAGGCCTGGGGAGAAGTTACGAGCTTTTTGATAAGTTTTAACATGTTAGCACACATCTGCTAATTCACCTTCCGTACAGCCACTCCCACCCCTGAAAACCACTGAGGACAAGACTTCCTCAATTATCACTTACTCTGCTCTGGCCTCCTCCCTCGGGATGCCCGCCATGAATCCACGGCACTGTCCCAACCACTGTGTTCTGTGACGGCTGCTCCGCAGTCACAAAATTTCCCCTACATTTCCACCAGGAGCTACCCAGTCCCCCAGGGAAAGACAACACCTTCAGCTGAATTAGCTCACACTTTGGTTTAATTGTCTGAGACCCCTGGGGTGGATGGAGGCCCAGAGAAACTGATGGGGGAGGCGAGAAGCTTCTAGTCAGACTTCTTCAACCTTGCAGATGGAACAGTGAGGGAACAGGGGGCGCCCTGGAAACAGAAAGGACAATCCTGCTTTGAAATGCCCTGTCCTCCCGTGTTCTCCCCCAGGCCCCGACCTGGATCTGCAGCTGCCTTTGGAAGACGATGCCTCGCAGCCACGTCCCCTCTGCAGCCGCTGAGTGCTCTGCCGGCCTGCTCTGCGCGGCCTGAGGTACTGAGGGACGGGCGAAGCCCTCGACCGGACAGCCAGGCTCCTAACGTACACGGGCACTTTTCTAACGCAGCTCCTCCTGACTGTACTCGAGAAGCTGGCTATTTAAAGGAACCCAGAGGTGAATTCTTTTGTAAAGTAAAGAATCCTTTTGTAATGCAATTAACTACCCCTTAATGTATCTGTTTTGTAAGTTTGGATTTTTGTATATCGGGTTTACCTTAAGCTTCTCTCCTGAGGCGTGCTGAGCAGGGGTGACCCGCCAGGCAGCCCTGCCTGCCCTGGAAGCAGCCGGCCCGTGCACGGCTGCGCCGGGATCTTCCGAGGAGCTCCTCCGCCAAATTCGCGGCCAGGGTGTGGCCCGCAGCAGCAGGAGCTGAAGCAGGCTTGCTGCCGGCAGCATCGCTTGAAATGCCTCCGTTTTCTGGATGAAGAGAAACCGCCGAGTTGCTTGTGGTGGAACCAAGCAGTCTCAGGTGGCGGTGGTTGTCGTTACTGGTAGTAACTGAACAGTGTTTTGCAGTGTGTGAAACAGTGTGTTGTGTTTTATAAAGAGTTCATGAAATGGTGGGTCCTTCGAAAACTCTTTCTGTTCTGCTCCACTTGTCCTTTCAGCTCCCCTCGGGCTCAGAAACCAGAGGTCCAAGTCTTCGGGTGGAGGGTGGTGGTTTAGTGAGGAACAAAGAGGGAAGGGCCGCTCCCTCGCCGCCTCTTCTGGGCTCCTCTCTCAGGAGATCAGGAAGGTCCATTCTTTTCCAAGCTCCGGTGCTGGGCAGCTGGACAACCCGATTGTGTCGCACACCCCACCCCGTTTTCCAGGGGGACGTTCCCGGCACAGGGAGCACATAATAAAATATGGCGGGGTGAGCAGAAATAGACTACGTGCGTCTTGTACATAATAGTAAGGGCCCCAGAGTACGGACGCCTCAAGGTAGAGGAGCAGCAAGGGGATCCCTCCAACAATTAAAGAGTTGGAAAAACGGGACAGACAAGTGAGGTGGCCACAGGGACACAATCAGTTGAGGTCTTTAATGTGCCTGGAGGTGACTCCATTACTCATGGATCTTGCTGTTGCACAAAGCCCATGCAGGAGCTGCTGCTTCCGTGCTGACCAGAGAAGTGGTCAGTGAAGCAACTGCCTAGTAAAACCCAGCGACATCGGGGCAGTGGGCTTCTCGGTGTTGGCCCTGGGCCTAGTAGGGCCTTGGAGCTAATAAGCACTTCCTTGGTGTGGTAAAAGAATGAAGGGGAAAGAAACTGCTTTAGAGCCTCTCTTCCTCCCACTCATTTTTGATAAGTAAAACCAGAAAATCCAACCAGTCATGGAAAGAACTTGTGTTTTTGTCATCAAAACCACCCCACTAGCTACACCGTTGAGTTATTCCTTTCTTCACCCACCTATGCCACCCACCTAATGCAGGAGTCCCTCACTCTTTTTAGTTTAGTTCCCAATCGTTTTATGAAAACAATGTACTTAGAAGTATTTTCTTAAGGTTTGTAGAGTGTTTGCTTTGTGTCTTCATTTTAACGTGTGTGCAATCGCTCCAGTCCAGGAAGAGCGCAAATGCTGTCTCGTGAGCATGAAGTGAACAGGCTGTTTTGCTCCAGCCACTTTTCTCGTACAACCATGTGGATGGACTAGATGTTCTCAGGTCTTTTCCATCTTCAGTTTCTATGACTGTGGAATAAATGTTCAGATAGAAACTTCATTTTCTGATGTATTGCTGGCATTGTCTTGGGGGATTCAGATGTGGACGTGGTACCAGCCCCTTCCTCACAGGAGACCCACTAGGACTTACACTGTTTCCTTAGTAGAGTTGATGTGGCACAAAACATGCTGAGAAAACTCAGAGTCCAGGCATCACCAAGTGCAATCGAAATGGCCTTGTCTAAAAGATATTCTAGGAAAAGCCACAATACTGAGAGATCTCTAAAAAATTCTGCCCTGGCCACCCTCATTTAGTAATTCAACAACCATCTGCTACACAGCCTGTGTTTACGTGCCAAGTGCTGGAGACACAACAGTGAGTAAGATGGGCATGGTCTCTGAGCTCAGGGACCTTCTCACAATCTGTCCTGTTCACAGCCTGTCAACAGACAATACTATAGTAGCTAACACTTATTTCAACTTCATTAAAACCCCTCGACACAGGTTCTCTAGACCTAGTCTGCAGTAGATGAACTAGACCTCCAGTTTACAGATGGAAAAACTAAGGCTCAGGGAATTATGGAAGTTGTCCAAAGTCACACAGCTGGTAAGAGGAGTAGCAGAGACAGATTCACACACAGGCAGTTAAATTCCAGGAGACTGATTTTACACTGTCAGGATTCTGATTGCTGCCTTACAACCCCTCTTCTTCTTCCAATGCCCCCTTCAGTCTTTCCGCTATAGCGCATCCAGCCCATGCCTCAGCTTGGCCCCCAGCTCCGCAGAAAAGGAAGCCGATACACAAACTGTACCTGCATTGTCACGTCCACTGAACTCAACACTGTGGCCCCCAAGTCTCACAGAAACAGCTGTTATAGGCGTCTCTTTCGGCTTTCCGGCCCAACCAAGAACTGGTACAGATCAAGCTGGGAATCCCAGAGTGCTCCCGCGGTCTCGGGCTCACTGCGGTTTCTGACGCACCTGCAGTTTAGCGGCTGGCCGCCTTGCCAGCGTGAACCTGCTAGCAGGATGCATTCTTCACACACGTTCTTTGGATTAGACCGAAGTCCGATCTCATACAAATATAAACCCACTGTAACCTGATTCAACCACCAACTTACCGAAGGTGGTTTTGCATCATTCAGTCACTCCTTGTTTGGATGCTCATTCTGCGCCTGGCATTGGGCTAGCTGCTGGCGAGGGAAAGAAAGTTTCTGACCCCATGGAGCTCAGTCTAGCAGGGAGACACAAACTGGCAAAACTGCGGCGTATACTCTGACAAATGCACATCAGGTATTGTGGAGACAAAAAAGACACCGTGTGTGCGTGTGTGTGTGTGCATGCGCGCACATACACGTAGCGGGGAAATTGAGAGAAGGGTAACAGGCACGCCAGGTAAAAGAAACAGAATGTGCTAAGTTCCAGAGTTGGGAAGCTGTGACAAGAACTGTAGGAACATTGACAGAAACATAAAGCACAGGCGGGTAACAAGCTGTAAGGACTGCAGAAAGAAAAGCAGAGGCAAGATCCCTGTGCTAAATTGGACTTCTATCCCAAAGACCACAGGAATCTTTGAAGATTTTAGGCTAAAGAGGGTTATAGTAAAAGATCAAGGTCCTCACTGCTGGGTGGAACTGGCTGTCATTCACATGCATTCAATTTGTTTGTAGGATACTGAGCAAATGAAGTTAACTTTTGATGCCTGGGCATGACTTGGCCATGACATCATTTTAACCAGGACAGGTAGACTTAGAAATAAATAAACACATACGATCTAAAGTCTAAATATGTTGATCTCATTTTTTCCTAGAAATAAGGAGAAAATGTAGAAGAAAACTTGCTCTCTCAATTTATATGCAATAATACAAGTTAATATTTTGAGCATTTACTAGTTGCCAGGCACCCTGCTAAATGTTTTGTATATATCGACTCATTTCATCCTCAGTACAATTCTATAACGTAATGATTATTATTTTATAGATTAAGAAACTGAAACAGAGAGCTGAAGTAACCTTCTAGTAAGAGGCAGGGCCAGACTCATCCTAAGTCTGACTTCCCAAGAAACAGATTTAGCACGGTGCCTGCCATCATGACAAATACCAAATGTATGAATGGGCTGGGCTGCGTGCGCAAGGGGAAATCTAAGATCCTCTTGGTTCAGTTCTACTCTGGAACAAAGTGCTATAGGAACTCTCAATCAGGATGATTGAGATGACCTCAATCAGAAGAAAATGCAGTCCTAATCTAGGGCCTGGCAGAGAGCCTACTTAAATTAGAAACCTTCAGAAAGACTTAAAATTTGACTCAAGGTATTTTCATTTATTATCTTCCTGATGACGTGCGTTCTATAGGTACAGGTCTCCACTTACGGTCAAAGAAAAACAGAGGTCTGATTGCAACATTATGATTCTGCTGCTAAACTGAGTGACCCTGGGACTTGTTTCCTCATCTCTAAAATAAGGGGAATAATGGGGAATACAAGCTGGTATAGCTACTCTGGAAAACGGGATGGAGGTTCCTCAAGAAGTTAAAAATAGAGCTACCCTACGACCCAGCATTTGCATTACCAGGTATTTGCCCCCGAGAGAGATGTAGTGAATAAAAGGGACACCTGCACCCCAATGTTCATAGCAGCAATGTCCACAATAGCCAAACTGTGGAAGGAGCCGAGATGCCCTTCAACAGATGAATGAATACAGAAGATGTGGTTCATATATACAGTGGAATATTACTCAGCCATCAGAAGGGCTGAATACTCACATTTACATTGCTGTGGAATGAACTAGAGAGGATTATGCTAAGTGAAATAAGTCAGAGACAGACAATTATCACATGGTTTCACTCATATGTGGAATATAAGAAATAGCACAGAGGAACATAGGGGAAGGGAGAAAAAAACTGAATGGGAAGAAACCAGAGAGGGAGACAAACCATAATGGACCCTTGACTCCAGGAAATAAACGGTTGGTGAAGGGGAGGTGGGTGGGGAAATGGGGTAAGTGGGTGATGGACATTAAGGAGGGCACGTTTTGTGATGAGCACTGGGTGTTACATGCAACTAATGAATCACCAAACACTACATCAAACACTAATGATTTACTATATGTTGGCTAATTGAATTAAAATAAATTCTTAAAAATAAACTAGTACACGGTTTGAGGTCCCTTTTAACTCCCACATCCTAGCTTTCAATTCATTCCACTCTGTAGATTGTAGTAACCTGAAATCCTCAGAGCATAGTGTTACTCTATTAATGCAAATATACTATGCTTCCAATTTTGTCTACGATTTTCCTCAAAGACTAAACCATATAAAAGAAGGCATAACTATCACAGATTGCCTCGAACAGAGCTATCAGTTTCAGAATTTGTAATTTCTTTTGTTATCACCAAGAAAGGAAATTTAAAATAAGGTTATATATTTCAGGATAATCCAAATTGGAAGAGTTACTTCAATACATAAGGAAAAATTGTTTCCACTTAGGGGGTGAAAAAAAAGTCAGGTTTGAATATACACTGGTCCAATAAAACGGACTCCTGGGGATGCCTGGGTGGCTCAGTGGGTTAAAGCCTCTGCCTTCGGCTCAGGTCATGATCCCAGGGTCCTGGGATCAAGCCCCACATTGGGCTCTCTGCTCAGCAGGGAGCCTGCTTCCCCCCTCCTCTCTTTGCCTGCCTCTCTGTCTACTTGTGAACTGTCAAATAAATAAATAAAAATCTTAAAAACAAAAAAACAAGACTTCTGAGAAACTGTTAGCAGAAGCAAGTAGCTGAATCAACTTAACCATGTGGACCTTCCCTGAGTGCTGTGGGCCAGGCCTGCTTCTGGATACTGTGGACTACACTGTTAAGACACTGCTCTTTCTATATTCCTAATTTTAGGACCTATGAAATATGCTACAAATACCACCTTAATATTTAACATTAGGAAGAGACCAAACTTGGCGAGAAATCCCCAGAAAGTCAACCTCAATTTTTCTGTGTGATGGGATAATTATGGATCTAGGAAATGTTTGGTTATTTCCATACCAGAGACTTCCTATTATGTAAACCCAGTCTAACATGTACACAACCCATCAGTTTCTACTTACTCTTAATGGAGCGGTCTTATCACATTGAATCAGGTAGACTTTTGCGGTTGAGAACTAGTTGAAACTTTTCTGCATACTCATTGGTCCTTGGGTTTATCTATCAATTGATACTCCTCAGCAAAAACCTTAAAGACCAAAATTTAAAGGCATTCCACACCAACAAATGATCATGGAAAGTGATGAGAGCAGAATACACCTTCCTTCAAGAGGCGAGCATCACCATCCCAGTAGGTCTAAAAGAAGACAAGTGATCATTTCCCTATTCTCCAGAATCTTCCCACAAATCCCCATAATATCAAACTCCAGAAAGCAGACCAATATACCATGGGGCCCACTTGAATCCTCACAATATCAAATCACATTCATCATTCAAGAGGCATACGCACAGAATTCCTGCCCTCAAAGAACAAAGATGCTTTGTGGATCTGGACAGAGATTTTAAAAACTTTTCCAATGGAAATTCATACAAGAATGCAACAGCTAGCAGAAATAGCTGAGCACCTTTGAAAAAGATCCCTACAGAGGTAAGAATTTAAAAGCCAACCATGTAGCTAAGACATATGCCTTAGAGCATTATCAAGACTGATTTTGGTCCAAATTGCCAAGACAATTTCCAAGGCAACAACAAAATAAAAAAGAGAGCATTCCCACAAGACCTGAAAAAGGAAAGGGAAGATTCTAGTACTTTTCCAATAATCCTTGAAGTTGGCATTCTACATAAGCATTAAAGAAATTTTCTAAATAAGTTCTTTATGTATCTAGAGCAGTGATTTTTTTTTTTTTTTTAAAGACTTATTTATTTTAGGAGTGCCTAAAGGGCTCAGTTGGTTAAGCGTCTGCCTTCAGCTCAGGTCACAATCCCAGTATCCTGGGATCGAGCCCCACATCAGATTCCCTGCTCAGTGGACAGTCTGCTTCTCCCTCTCTCTCTGCCCCTCCCCCCTGCTCATGCTCAGTCTCTCTCTCAAATAAATAAATAAACCTTTAAAAAATTATTTATTTTAGCGAGAGACAGACAGAGTGTGTGGGGGGAGCAAAGGGAAAGGGAGAGAGAATCCTCAAGTAGACTCCCCACTGAGCAAGGAACCTGATGTGGGGCTCCATCCCAGGACCCTGAGATCATGACCTGAGCCGAAATCAAGAGTCAGATGGTTAACGAACTGAGTCACTCAGGTGCTGTGAGGCTGATTTTTTTTTTTTTTTTTTTTGGAGGACTGTGTGGTTTCAAAATTCCTTTCAGAATCTGAAAAAAGCTATGAATAACGTACATACAACACAAACAAAATTTTGTATACAATCTGTGGCTATTCCTGAAACCCATTCATTGGCCTCTTCTGTACTAAGAAGCCAGAGTGTCCAAAAATCATCACCCTTTTTGGTAATTATCTCAAAATGTCTCTAAATGCTCTTTATGTTGCTGGGACTTCAGACTAGTTGGGACTAGAGGCTCCCTGCTCTTCCCAACTAGAGGAACTTCCCCTAAATCCAACTTCCCATGAGACTAGTGGTTTTCTGCCACAATATTCCACAGGCTGGGGTGCCTGAGTGGCTCAGTGGGTTAAAGCCTCTGCCTTCGACTCGGGTCATGATCCCAGGGTCCTAGGACCAAGCCCTGAGTCAGGCTCTCTTCTCGGCGGGGAGCCTGCTTCCCTGTGATCTGTCAAATAAACAAATTAAATCTATAAAATAACATACATATATGTGTGTGTGTGTGTGTGTGTCTATATTCCACAGGCTGCAGTCCCCCAACGCTAGACAGCTAACTTCCCTAGCCAAGTGTCATGAATAGTAAATAACCAAACCCAAACCACCTACTGCCCAAGAAAAACACAAACACTAAAGCAAACTGAATCCTGCTTTAATTGAAGCTTGGGGAGTATAAAGTCCTACAGAAACATTACAGAGAATCTTCCAGAAAAAAGGGATCACAGCAATCCCTGTGGAGAGGCAGATGAGAGTTAATTCATAGCTCACTAAGGCCTCCCTGTGTCAAGTTTCCAAGTTTCCAAGTTTCAGTCCTGTTCCCCATCCTCTCCAAGCTTGATTTCATTGTAAGATAAAAAGGGCTAATGACTTTGAAATTATTCTGGCCTCAAGAAGTAAGATTTTTTTAATGAGTAGGGCATTTCAAAACTTAAATAACTTCACCATGGAACCCAGCTGACCTTAACAAGTTACTTAGTGAATAGGAAATGAATCATCCTGGACATAATTTCATTAAGGCTTCAAACCATCCAGGAAAAAATAGCACAATTATACCATTTTATAATCCAACTTTACAAAAAGTTTACTACACAAATCAAGAAATATTTGTGCCCACAGAGAGCTTATTTCTAAAAGATCTCCCTCACCCCCCAAAATAGTCATATGTCTCCACTCTTCTTTGTTCCCTTCTCTGTGTCGAAAATACCCATTTATTTCTTCAGGAAGAATGGAAATCCAAAATTATACAGTAAGCCTGAAGAAGAAAATGCTGAGAAATCTAAAAGCAGGAAAGAAAGAAGCTGGTGGGGAAGACAAATGAGGGTTGTTTGTTTCTAATTCATTCCAAAACCCAAGACCTGCCTTTACCAGTCCTTTTCCCTGAAGTCATCTAGCTATTAGAGAGGAGAACCTGGACGTAAAGTCTGTGAAGGAAAGGTCGTTGACAGACAAACTGCCCTTAGGTGACAGTCAAAGAGAGAAGAGGTAGAGGTTTGGTGGTTAATGAAGAAGTGCCTGTCTAGCCATTCCCTCTTCTTCTCTTGGCTTGGCTCAACCAATGTAGATGCGATGGAAATCATTAGCACCAAACGCGGCGTTACACTTGGGACATTTGCGCTGACGGGTGTCATAGCGTGTCTTCACACACTCGAAGCAGAAAACATGGAAACACTTGGTCAGTACAGCATCCTTTTTACGCATGTTGCAACATGGACAGGTTAGGCGTGCCTTAAAAAAAAAAAAGAGAAGATCGACCATAAGGGTTTAAATGGCTATCATATGGAGGCAAATAAGCAGAAAACCCACTAAGCACGAAGACAAGAGTGTCCCTCCCCACCAAAAGAAACCATCCTCTGGTTCCCTTCATGTAAAGAACTTGAGTATTTATTCTCCCAGGCTATTAGCAGGCCACTTCAGTCCCGAACAAAAAGGACAGGAAGAAATCACTGCAGTTTTCCTAACCTTGTAATCCTTAATCTCCTCCATCAGGATCTCATCACATTTGGGCACATTGTCTGGTTTCTTTGTGGTCTCCAGCTTCCTTCGAAGTCGAGAGATGTCCTCCTGTGGTAAGACCGCAAACCCATTAGACATACATACTCCCCCAGACCTGCCATTTCTGAAGAAAAAAAAAAATTGCTCCAACTTGAACTTTCTACTCGGCAAAGAAAGGACTTTCTGTCCTTTCCTGGTCCATTATCTCTTAGGAATGCAGAGAACTGGAATGGCAAATACCTTCTTTGTTCCTAAGCACAAAACCATAATCCTATCACCAAACTCTAGTTGCACCTAACTATTGTCAATGCAGTTCTGTAAAAATACAGTCTAAGAATTAAACAACAACAAAAAAAAAGATGAAAAACTTGATAAACTATTTTAAGGTAATTACTCTCAAGCTGAAGGTAAGAGTAGGTTAAAATAACGTACAGATGTATGGATAAGGCTAGAAAGTCATCATGAGAAACATAGGACATGCCCAAAATAGAAAAATTACAGAACTTTAAAATCCTCTAATTTGATAGTGTTGCTGTATTCCATGCCCACCAGGTGGTAGGCACTATGACAGGCTTTGAGGGGAAAGGCAGTGAGGAAAACAGACTTGGTCTCGTCACACAAAGAACTTATAATCAAGGAGGAGATGACATACATTAGACCAATGATTCCTTCATAACATTTCAGAGCTCAAAAAATACCTGAAAGGTGAAACATAAAGAAAACACAATTGCTCTTGCCTGGGCTCTTTTGAAATTGAACATGTCCTTTTCTTTGGTGACACTGTTCTCCACGATCTCATCCTGAAAATCATGGAGCTTCTTCTGAGCCAACTCCAGTTGCGCTTTGAGGTCATCCGCCAGCTGGGCTGCCTCCATCGCCTAGGCGAGGAGGACAAATAGCGTCAGCTGATCTCTAGGGAGGCAAGACGTTAATCCGGGCCACGGTAGAAAGGGAACCTATCATGTCATCAGTGTCCTCCGTATTTGCTGCTCTGAGACTAGCCGTCACTTCAGATGACAGGGTAAGCTATCCTACCTTGCGTTTATTCATCTCTAAGGCCTGAGTCCTAAGACCCAGCTCCTTCTCCCCCGTGCCGATGTTGCTTTGTAATAGATGCTCCTTCTCTTCCAATTTCCTTACTACCTGTAACTGGGCATCAACCTTTGAAAAAGAAAAATCAGATTTTAACACAAACAGGAAAGAAAAAAACTATTAACTGACTAGGCACTGTTAATCCATAGGCCCACAAAGACTCTGTTAGAAATCTCAAATCATCACTGTCTTTACTGAGGAACCCTTCAAAATATATGCAAGATCACAATACTTAAAAGCTTCCCTTTTCATACCAAAAAAAAGTCATGGTTGATGGCTCAATCAAGTTTTAAGAAGCCACTGAAAATTATTTTCCAAGTTGCCAAGAGCAAAAGGAATTACATTTACAGATACTCACCTTCTTCAGCAGTACTAATTTTCAAAGGTTGGCAATTCACACTAGATTAAATTGTAAATTATAGCTCAAACAAAGGCCATTTCTCTCAGAATGGCTAGAAGTTCTAAAACAGTTTTTTTCTTAAAATTCACACACAGGGACACCTAGGTGGCTCAGTTGGTTAGGCAACTGCCTTCCGCTCAGGTCGTGATCCTAAAGTCCCAGGGTTGAGTCCCATATCAGGCTCACTGCTCAGCGGGGAGCCTGCTTCTCCCTTTGACCCTCCTCCCCCTCTCATGCTCTCTCCCATTCTTTCTCTCTCAAATAAATAAATAAAATCTTAAAAAAAAAAAAAAAAGAAAGAAAGAAAAAGGGAATTCATGCACAAAGTGGAGTCAAGAGTCAACATGAAAGGCTACAAAATAAAGTCATACACCCACAGACTCTCATCCCAGCATCCAGAGGTAATCAGGTAATCACTCTGTTTCTCATACAGCCTTCCAGAAATTTGTAAAATACACAGCACAAACACACAAAGATGTACACGTTTTTAACATAAAAGGGATAATAAAATCACTTAATAACATTTTCCATACTAGCAGATCCTTATTTGTTTTAACAGCTAAAGTGTACTTCTTTGCAGGGATGTATAATTTATACAATTATTATATATAATAATTATAATTTATTATGCCAAAAATATAATTTACTTTTCAGGGTTTTTTTCTTATTTTAAAAAATGCCACAATAATCATTCTTTAATGCAGAGTTTCATGTAGAAAGTACCCTACTTCAACAGAATTCTGGCAAGCTCTATTCAAATTACCTGAGTCTTTAGAGTCAAAACCTGGTCAGCCAGCTCCTCCTTCTCTTCTTTAAGTAGCTTGTGGATCTGATTGGACTTGATACGCTCCGACATGAGTTTGAAATTTGCATCATCCTTCTCCCGCAACTGCTGCATTAAACGGATATTCTGCTCCTGCATGTCTTCAAAGGCCTGGCCTGTAACATCCATCTCTGAGAGGAGAGCCTCTTCCTCCTAAAATATGGAGAAAGAACCCTCATTTTAATAGGATCTTCTAACTCCAAATGAGCACTGGAAACTAAATAGGATCTTCTAACTCCAAATGAGCACTGGAAACTAAATTTTCCCAGTGTTAATTCAGAAATAAAGTAACCTGCCGACAGAGACTCGGTTTTAAGCAGCTTAGTTTTGTCACTTAGGTTAGCCCAAGGAATACTAAAGAAGCCCTTATTATCTGAAGACACTGGCACCGATGGTCTGATGCTCAGCTGATCTGTATTCAGGGCTGGTTAGAATAGACAAATCTACACACCAATGTAGCAAATTGCTCAAGTAGCCCTTGATGAAGAGAATTTCTATCACAAAACCTCACATTTTCTCACACTTTTCCACAACTGTAATTACCAAATTTCACTACAGACTTTGCAGCTGTACTGTACAACAATCTGATGAGTGAAAAATAGTACCTAAAAATATTTTTGACTTCTATTTTGTGTTATGAGGAGACTGAACATCTTTTCAGATGTGTAAGAGCCATTGGTATCCTTTTCTGTGAACGAGTCACATCTTTTGCCTATTCCTCTACTAAGGTGTTGGGTTTTCCTTTCTGTCATTTCTGGGGAGTTTTTAAATAATAGCAAGATAAGCTCTTTTGTGCTAAGAGTTAGAAATATTTTCTCCCTGCTTGTCATTTGTCTTTCAGCTTTGCGAATAGTTGTTTCTGCCAGATAGAAGTTTTGTGGGTTTTAAGTTGAAATTATCAATTCTTTTCATATTTTTTAAACTTTTATTAATAGTTAAAAAGGTCTCCACCAGGGCGCGTCTGGGTGGCTCAGTCGTTAAGCGTCTGCCTTCAGCTCAGGTCATGACCCCAGGGTCCTGGGATCGAGCCCCGCATTGGGCTCCCTGCTCAGCGGGAAGCCTGCTTCTTCCTCTCCCATTCCCCTTGCTTGTGTTCCCTCTCTTGCTGTCACTCTCTGTCAAATAAATAAATAGAATCTTTAAAAGAAAAAAATAAAGGTCTCCATCATTCCGACTTATAAAGGAATTTGTTTTCTTCTAATGGATTAAAATTTTTAAAAAATATTTTATTTATTTATTTTATAGAGAGACAGGGAGAGAGGGAACACAAGCAGGGGGAGTGGGAGAGGGAGAAGCAGGCTGCCCGCTGAGCAGGGAGTCCCTAGCAGGGCTCTATCCCAGGACCCTAGGATCATGACCTGAGCTGAAGGCAGATGCTTAACGAATGAGCCACACAGGCACCCCAAATGGATTAGCTTCTTTAATATTACAGCTATAATCCATTTGCAAATTATCCTTGTGCAGAGTGTCTAAGTATATATGCAACTTTTTTCCAATATTAGTATTTCTTTTTGCCCTTCCACATTTAATACTTTTCCTTTTCCCTACTGACTTCAAACTGTACCTTTGGTACATACTAAATACACATGTGTACTCTGGTCTATTTCTGGACTTCCTATTCAGAACTAGCAGTCTATTAATCTCAAGCTATCTTACCTCCTGAAACTTCCTGTTTTTATACCTGGTTGAGATAGGAACTGCCACTGCTCTTCTTGTTCGGTTTTATTGGCTATTCTTGTGTGCTTTTCCATATGTACTGTAAAATTGGTCTTAGTGGGCGCCTGGGTGGCTCAGTGGGTTAAGCCGCTGCCTTCGGCTCAGGTCATGATCCCAGGGTCCTGAGATCGAGTCCCGCATCGGGCTCTCTGCTCAGCAGGGAGCCTGCTTCCTCCTCACTCTCTGCCTGCCTCTCTGCCTGCTTGTGATCTCTCTCTGTCAAATAAATAAATAAAATCTTTTTAAAAATAAATAAATAAATAAATAGAATTGGTCTTAGTGCCAAAATCAACAAAACCAAAAATCAGTATTTGTATTGGGATAATACTAAATTTATAATGTCGCTCCATTTCTTACTAGAACCTATAGTAGGACAATTTCCTGATAATTTTTATTTTTTTATTTTTCTTAAAGATTTTATTTACTCATGCAGGGGGAGAGTGCACACGTGCACAAGAGGGGGGCAGGACAAAGGCAGAGGGACAAGCAGACTCCCCACAGTGAGAGGAGCCCAATTCGGGGCTTGATCCCATGACCATGGGATCAGGCCCTGAGTCGAAGTCAGATGCTTAACCAACTGAGCCACCCAAACACCCCGATAATTATTACATTTTTAAAAAGAGCAAGAGGAGTGCCTGGGTGGCTCAGTCGTCTGCCTTTGGCTCAGGCCATGATCCCAGAGTTCTGGGATCGAGTCCCACATCGGGCTCCCTCCTCAGCAGAAGCCTGCTTCTCCCTCTCCCACTCCCCCTGCTTGTATTCCCTCTCTCGCTGTCTCTCTCTGTGTCAAATAAATAAGTAATATCTTTAAAAATGAAAAAAAGAAAGAGCAAGAAAGAGAAAATTGGAAACCACCAGATTTAAGAAAAGCCAAAATCCCACTTTTTTATCAAAGAAATGTATATAGGTTCTAATAAAGTTCCTCTTTTCAAGGTACTTAATCTAAAACTCCTTCACTTTGCCATTTTGTTATTTCTTAGATACAGTGAACATATATAGTTTTTCCATTTCTGGTATCTTTATTATTGAACATTCAAAGTTAATAAAACACACTGGGACTTAAAAATAAAGAAATATATGTTCGTTGTGAGAAGAAAAAATCTCTACAGTTACGTGACCTCAAAACAGCCACAGTTAACATACTAGTTATTTATTTATAACCTGTTTGGGGGCACGTTATTTGTGATCATAATGCATATAAAACCATACACACACACACGTATATATGTGTGTGTGTGTGTATATATGTATATATGTATGTATATATGTAAAGACACACACATTTTTTTTTCATTTAGACTCACTATATCCCTGATTCCAGATCAGCAGAGGAAGGGTAGACACCTCAATAAACAACAACTGGCTACCCTTTTGAAAAAAAAAGGAAGAAGTAAAAATTTAAAAATTTGCCTCACAAATACGTTAAACAAAATAATAAAGAATGAAAGATTTCAGTATAGAAACAAACGTACATATAGGAGTAAAACATATTCACAGAAAGAAAAAGACTGGACTAAAAGAGCATACTGCACTGTCAATAACTTACTTGTCAAGTAACATGTACTTTTTAAAAACCTAGCTACGCAAAGAGAGTGTGCCCACCTGCTTGGCCATGGCCAGCTTCTTCTGCAGGTACTCTATCTGCTCCTCAACGGCCCGGATCTTCCTCAAGGCATCCTCATCAGCCATTTTCTTGTTCTCCTTTTTCTCCTTATCCTCTAGATCCTTGAGTCTTTGCCTTAGATCTTCCAACTAGAGAAGGTAAGGAATCACACACACAAGAAGAAAAAGATATAATACAATTTCAAGAATCAACTGATCCTGCACAGATGGAGGGCCCACAACACCAAAGCACCCTCACAGAATTCGAAAGGGAGAGAACGCTATACTGGCAGGGCACATCACAACACTGCTGTCACTTCCCTCCATTCCCACATGACACACTCGTATGAGGAACGCTGGTGACGAGTGCACACGCACCTCTCCTTAGGATAGTGGTTCTTACCCTTGTTTTTAAGGCCCCCAAATTTTAAGAGAATAAGACATTCTTCCCAAAAGTAATCTGAAACGTAACTCACTGTGTAACAGTGATTTATGGGAAAAGCATTAATAGAAAAGAGAGAAGAAAAAGTCTGAAAAGGTTACTCCGATTCCCAGAAATTGTGATATACCTTACCACATAGTACAGAATACAGAAATCTGTTTTATTTTAGATGGTCTCTGAAAGGGATGAAAATGCTGCTAAGTTTTAAATGCTAACTTTAACGATGAAGAAAGAAACTACATTCTTCAGAAATGTGAAGGAAAATCCCACAAATGCAGACTATAACCAGAATGACAGGTAATGGCAGACTAGATTACCTCTGCCTTAGACTTCTTCTCAGCTGCCATCAGCTGAACTTTGTCTCTCTGTTCCTTCGGGGCAGAGCGGTACATATCTAGCAATAGTTTCATCTCCTTTTGGCTCTCTTGTGCCTTCCTATGATGAGGATGGTAGAGGGAAGTGAAGGTGTAATGAGAAAACACAGGACATCAGAGCAAGGGAATTTAGAATTGAGCAAAATAATTTACAACCGTTCCATGTACACCTTACATCACAGCTCTGAAAGATAATACTCCTCACGGACCATCAGGAAACTTGTGGATACACTCGGAAACTACAGAAAAGCAAGCTCACTAATGGAATCATTTCTCCCTTCAGACTAAGTTCTCCAACATAAAGTTCTAAAATAAACACCTGTGGCCCTACTTAAAGAGGCAAAATTCTAGGGCCCCACTCTTAGAAACCGAGATAGGTCTGTAATGGGGTCCAGGAATGTATTTTAAATAAGTCACCCAGATAATTCTGATACTATACTTGAAAAAAGTATTTGCCTTAAAGAGATCAAGAGGAAGGAATAGAAAAAAAGGGAGAAAACTAGAATCGATAGTGGAGTGATGAGCCATCAGCTGCAGACTGAAACTTCACCTCCTCCCAAATTATCTAACCTCTTAACTATACTTTTATATACCAAAGAAACTCAAATGTTTTGAGCATAGTTGTCCTTCAAATCCAAGTATCAATAAAGGCACAACCACAACCAATGGTAAGCAAGTTGTAACCAGTTCTACTGGTTATGCAGAAAGACAAGGGGCAGAAATGTGATGTTATGTTGGTGTTTCATTTAGGACAGGTCTGTCTTACCATGTCAATGCCTGCAGGAATAAACCTAAGACATCTCTTAACGTGATCTGATACATACACAAACTAGTTAACTGTCGGGTAAATAGACCAACATTGTTCAAGTTAGAGTGATACGAACTCTATCCATTATGATTTAAATTACAGTTGATGCCAGCAATCTGCCAGCAGTTAATTTCAATAATTCTCATGAGTATCGCTTAAGTCATAACACCATGTCCTGTAATTTGGATTCATGAAGAATAAGGCTGCAAGTGCAGGGCTCACCGAGCCCTGACCACCGAGCCAGATGCCACACTAGTCCACGCAAGCCATTTTGACTGCACACTTGATTAAGAATTGAGAGCACAATTAATTGTACATTTAGATACACCTGAGATACCATGACAGCCTGTAAGTCACGCCATCCACCAAACATTGCGCGCATGATGTCCTAACCTCAGCTTGAGTCAGAAGCAGTTACTCTAGAAACAGTTACTCTAAAGTCTGCTCTTACTTCAGTTCAATCTTCAACTGTTTGATAACTTCTGCTTCCTTTTTCCTCCCATCGTCATGTTTCCCTTTCTCTTTATCCTTAGCAGAGTCTCTTTCCTTCTCTGACTCTTTCAGTTTCTGCTTCTCTCGTTCCCTTTCCTTTTCCTTCTCCCGCTCTCTTTCTCGCTCCCTCTCTTTCTCCCTCCTTTCTCGCTCTCGTTCTTCCTCGTCCCGTTTGGACTTGATTTCACTGGCTTCCTCCTGAGTTGCCTTTGCTGCGGAGGACTGGGCAGCTAAGTCCTCGGAATCTTGCTTCAGCTCCACGGGCTCGTCCTTCGGGTCCTCAGTACTGGACTGAGACTGCAGGAGGGCGGTGCCGCTGCGCAGACGTGTCTGGGGGACGAAGAGGGAAGCAAGCGTGTGACTGACGGCAACCAGCCCACTCGGCTCCCTCAAAACCAGCCGTGCACACAGAACAGCTGTTCGCACTTATCTGACCCCTCCTGGTTACCTTGTTCAGGTCAGACTGGGCTTCTCTCAGTTTCCGCTTGTACCTCAGGACCTCGCCTTTCAGCTGGTGGTTGTGATTCTGGAGGCTGCTGATGAGGTGGCGCATCTCCCGGTTGATGGGGCCTGAAATACAGCAGCAGCAATGTTAGGAAGAACTGTGACAAGGGCAAAGGCACAAGAAGACAAAGTGCAGAACACATCAGGGCCCTCTGAGAAACAGGGGAAATTACCAGAGGACCTCCTCCTAAGAAGAAAACAAAACTGGCCAATCTGAATTGAAAAACAAACACCCAGGCTGTGAGCCAGAATGAATCCCAGGGTTTGATTAAGGGTCTTTAAGACATCTGAGCTCCACTTAACACTGTCAGATCCAGATAGACTACACTATGTTGCTGAAGGAACTTTAAGGAAGCTTGCCTTGCAAGCTGCGAGGCGGAGTGAGAATACTCATACCTGCTTGTTCATTGGCGGCCAGCGTCTGCTCAAATTCTATCCTCAGCATCTCGTACTCCTTGCGGACCTGGGCCAGCGTATCTTCCAGCTGGATCACTTCAGTCCGCAGCTTCTTATGAAGACTAACCTCATCTCTCTACGCACAAAAAAGGGAACCAATCAAAAACTCTTATCCAAATGTGGAAACATCATCATGTTCTATTAATATGTTTCCTAATTTTGACCTGTAAGGATCCAAGAAGAAAAAAAAGTGAAACACTAAGAGGGATTACTCTGAAAAGTTCCCACTCAATCGATATTTAATGAGCACCAGGCAGCTACAAAAACTGATCTGAGAACTGGAAAGCTATTACAGAAATGAGGGAAATAGCCCCTACCTGCGAGAATGTTATAATTTACAAGGAATACCAAACAATAAAACAGAAGGTAAACGTATGTATATACGTAAGGTAAGACATATTAAATTCAATTCATTTGTCAGACATACAGTAAAAGACCAACTATGACAACAAATATTATCTTAAGGACTATGGAAGGTATGCAGTTGAACACATGAATGCAAGTTTTTGCCTTTAAAAAAACGTATTTACATTTGCCCCAACACGCTATAATGGCTTATAAATGGCACTATTCTTGCCACAGAAAATCAGGTGCTCTGTCTCCTTTATCACTGTCTCTTTTGGGTACGTGTCTGTTGTCCCACACCACAATCTAATGGTCACTACTCACCCCGCCAGACTCTCTGATCCCAAATGGCGGGATGCCCGCCATCCAGCAGAATAAAGACCTACGGCCACTCCATACATACTTGCTGAACGAGCAATAATCACTCACGAGAGGGTAAAATTATAAAATTTATGAGGCAGAAAAGCTTATATACAGAAGACAAAGTGAGGCTATTACCTCAATGAGTTCAACTTGGCGCTGGTGGGTCCCCCTGGTGCCATGAAGCAGCGTCCGAGCCTCATCCAAATGCGCTTTCAACTGCAGACTCTCGTTGTACAGGACGGAGAACTGCGACTGCATACAGCGGTACTCTGGGGTCTCCTTAACCGCCTCCTCCACCGCGCTCCGCAGTTCCACCTGAGGAGGGCCCAAAAGCCAGTCAGAAGCAGAAGCTAGCGTCTGCGCCCTGGATGCCAGATAGGAAATAAAATCTTAAACTCAATGATGTCCTGTGCAGTTGAGACAAGCTTTTTGCTTGATTTTTGTTTTTTAAGATTTTATTTGTCAGAGAGAGAGAGAACATGCAAGAACACACATTCAGCGGTAGCAGCAGGCAGAGGGAGAAGCCAGCTCCCCAGTGAACAGGAGCCAGATGAGGGACTTGATCCCAGGACCCTGGGATCATAATCTGAGCCAAAGGCAGGCACTTAACCGACTAAGCCACCCATCTTCCTTACAAAGATTATGAATTGTATTTGCCCACCCTTCTAGTTCTGTAAACTCTCTATCAAATTAAATCTGACCAGCCAAGAGGTGACAGCAGGTACCTGTGTTCTCCACCCAAGAACTGTTTTAATTGACATGTATTTTACATTATATATCAACCTACACCAATGACACTAGAAGATGCCTATGAAATTTGTCAGACCTGGGAACACAGAAGAACCCTATGAAATTTGTCAGGATGTTTAATTCTTAAAACACAGTTGAGGAACCCCATCACTAACTTGTTCTTTTTATTAACAGTCACAGAGAAATAGATTTTCAATACTGGATTAAAAACAGTTATGCTTCTCTTAAGCAATGGCTTGCTTTAATTCTCCACTTTAACTGATTTAACTCAGGTTGGTTTTGTTTTGTTTTGTTTTTCAGTTTGAACATCTTTATTTACCTAGAAACATGAAATTATAAAAGACATGCAGCTATGACTGAAAAGGGGGCAGGAAGCCTTTCAGGATCTATTTTCTTCCCGGCCCCCAAGAACATGGGGAGAGAAAAATTCTAACAGGCAGGTTTGAAAACCAACAGGAACCATCACTGATCATGTTTCTTTCTCTGATCTGGCAGCTAGGAACAGAAGAGCCAAATTCTGTGACCCACATTTGGCAATTATGGACACTAAGTAGCCTGCCTGCTACAAGATGTATGTGCTCCTTGCACAGAACTTGTACACGAGCCCCGTTTTTTTTTTAATCCATTTTGGATCATCACCCCAGTTTACCCTACTCATTTTTCTCAACAATTCCTAAGTTAGAGCACCTTGATTCAGTCTACATATTTCTTTATAGGTTGTCTTAGATACTTTTCAGAACAAGGTACAGTATAACTAACAAATAAATAAATAGACATACCAACAAAACCCACATTTTTCTTTTCCCTCGTAAGTTCTGAGGGCCAACCAGTATGTATGTGAATTGATCAGCGAAAAGTTTCATTTTACGGCCCTTCAGAAAGGTGACTCCTACCTTCAGCTTCTCATTTTGGGTGGTGACCTCCTCCAGGTCTTGCCGAAGTTTCTCCAGCTCACAGTGACGGTTCTGAGCCAGCTCTTTGTTCTCCTCAAGCTCTGCATTCATTTCCTCAAACTGGAGAGAGAAAGGAAAATAGCAAAATGAGCAAAAAGAATTTTTATATCATTCCCAGTCCTAAGCTTCCACCTTCACCTTCCCATTCTTCTAGCCCAACCCCACTCTGCCACTTGTGAACTCCTAAGTACCAAGCACGACAGCTGACACGAGGTCACAAACGTATCCCGAGTTGAGTCGCGCATCTTACCTTCCGGGCATTGATAGTGATCGTGCCGCCATAGAGACTGCTCCCTGCTCCGTATACCTTATAGCCTTTCGAATTCACCTATAGGAAGGACAAAGATTTTAGTGAGAGGAGACCCTAAAATTTTATTCTGACAACCAAAGTACTTTCAAGAGTCCATTTTGTTCCCAGGTACTACTACCTGGGTCCATCCTTTCTGAGTAGACTCTTTAAAAATGAATCTAGTCTCTAAACTGTAAATGAAAAAGCACTTGCCCGCTCCAGAACTTCTGCTAAGTGGCGGTTGAGTCGCTGTTCCCTCTTTCGAATTTTGTCAATATCCCACTGCAGGTCATCAATCATGGACTCAAGGACAGACACTCGTGACTCAGCTGTCTCCACTTTACTCTGCAACTTAGAGAACTACAACCCAAAGACAGGTATCCAGAAAAAGAAAGCCAAAAAAAAACCCAAGTTAGAAAAGCAATACCTCCCATCACTACCTTACATCCCAAATCTCACAAAATTAACCCCTGCTTATGCAACATTATAGGCAAAATTAAATTGGAGCTGCTTCACCTTCTTCCCAATGCATGAATATAAAAATGAAATCATGAAAACTCTAATTACAAAACTGTTAAATGTTCACATTAATATATACCCTTTGTGTTGGTTTTAAAAAATGGTCCCCAAAGTCTTTGGCAGTGGTGGCACTGGCTCTCCTCTTGAATCTGGGTTAAGTTCAGTGACCCGGTGGAAATGATGCTACGCAACTTTGAGGCTATGTCTGAAAGGCCATGCAGGTTCTGCCTGCTGTTCTTGGAACATTCATTCTCTGGAAGAAGCCAGGTGGCATGTAAGAAGCCCATCCCTGACACTGCCACGTTGGCGCAGCAACATGCAGGCTTTCCAGGGGACGACCCACCACTGTGAGCTCCCCACCAGCTGACAGATAACATCAACCGTCAGCCACGAGAGCCACGGTGGACGTCAGCTCAGCTGAGCAAAGCAATGTCTCTCTCCAGCTTAGTAATGCTACACGAGATTTGGGAAAGGGCCAGAAGACGTGAACCTTCTCATCTTTGTCACACCTAATTTATGTCTCAAACATTAAAAAAAGTTATTTTATTTTTCTACTATACCCCAATTGATTCAGAAGCACTGCTATCCTCTACTATGCATATATTTTAAGGCTAATGAGAATCCACATGTATTAACAAACTTCCCAGATGATTCTCATGCAAACAGCCAGCACGGACCTTGGCACTTGAGTTTACAAAGTAAGAGCATAAAGAAGAACATGGGCTTTAAAGTAAAACACACCTACATCCAAATTACAGTTCAATCACTTGCTGGCTCTATGTTCAGACCAGTTACTAACCTCTTTGAATTTGTTCCCTTAGCAGTAAGATGGCAACTGCTTGACCATCAGAGAAGATACTAAAGTACTGAAGTGCTACGCACTAAGGAGATGGTAACTACTAACTTACCAATAAGCACAGGGTATGGGCGGCCAAACTAAAATACATCAAATTTCAACACAATATCCTTTCAACTAAACTGAAATGATAATCAGGGGTGTCAGAAAAAATCTTAAGGGCCTATTATCATTTTATCTCAATCACTGTATATAAATAAATGAATACCCAAATCCTGATGCGGTTTGGTCACAGCACTATTGATGCCCAAATCTGGATGGAAAACACACATTCCTCAAGTTCCCAGCCCATCATCAATACAGTAGTTCCTACTGACCCATTCTCAGATGAATTTCTACCAACCCATCCCTCAGTAACATAGTACGTGATATTTTATATCTGGGGTATTATTTGATTGCTGTGTTGTTGCACAAAACCCCACATGATGGTATTTCTTCCTAAAAACTAACATCGTAAAGTTGTCTATTCAACAGAGGCACAAGTCTAGGAAAAGCATTCGATTTTTTTTTTCCCTTAATCTTTCCTCAGATTTCGATTTCTCAGATCTGGCTGTTCACACCCACCCTGCATGCTCTTTAATATTAAAATAGGCTTTCAAAATACAGCCAGATGATCCTCAAAGCACTCAAAATGCTAAATCAATGTCTGCCGCAGGCCACAAGAAAGTACCATCTCTTCTTTCAGGTCAAGTACCTCCTGAGACATGGTGCGATGCTTCTCCTGAAGTAGGTCTGTCAGTTCCTGTAGCCTCATGTTCTCCTGGGCGAGAAAGGAATTCAGCTCCTGCACCGCCTCCTCCACGATCAGATTATCTGAGGGAGCAGAACCGCACTTCAGTTTAATATCTATAGTGTCATATTTTAAAAGTGCGCCTCCCACCAAATATTAACATGCATGTCACTTTATTTTCCTGAAAACCTTCAAGAAGTAGGTTGGTTTTTATTATCTTCACATGACTGATTAAGTACCCAGCCCTTAGATGACCTGCTTAAAGAAATGAGCCAAATTTGTGCTTCAGTAGAGGATGACACAGAGCCAAAGTCCCCTAACTCTCATCCCTTTCTACAAAGTCAAAATGCTGTGAGAAAAGAAATGGAGGTTCTGTTACTTTATTCGGATAAGACACAATCACCTAAAAAACTGCATTTTAGAATTGTAGACAAGATAGAGGTATCTCTCATCAGTGACAGTCTTCATAGCAATAAAATTCTATTTCATAAGGCTATCACAAATTCCTACTATTCACTAACACCAACATGCAGCATCTCTCTGTTGAGAGCAGGGGGAGCAGAGGGCAGAAATTTCCTGACTCAAATGAGCACCCATAAAATCACAAAGAATGAAGGTAAGAGCCTTGAATCACTTAACATAGTCCAGAATACGATGCTAGGGGCACTCCTGAAGCGCAAAAGCCAAAATGTACACTACAATTTACAAAGAAGGTAGATAAATATACAGAACTTATTACACCAAGTAAATATGTTTAAAATTAGAGTCACAAATATAAATGCTCAAATCCAAATGTTAGCAAGTGAAATCAGATACTCTTCAGGATATACAGTGCCCTGTAGAGACAAGTTACCAGAAGGGAAAACTGTGGGCTTTCCTCCTACCCTCTGGCATGTGGTGGAGAAACACCATACACAACAGGCTGGCCATGTGGTGGGTTTTGTGGTTTTCAACCAGGACTGCCTGTAGAATTACTTGTGGGACTTTTAAGATTAGACAATTCCCTAGGACCCATCCCACACCTACTAAATAAGAATACCCACAGGTAGGGCCAAAAAACATATGCTCCAAAAGCTCTTAAAGTGATTCATAACCCAAGTTAAGAACTGGGAGCTGAATTTTTGTCCTTTTAATATCCTGAGATACTCAGAATGAGTCCTACAATATATTAAGAGCTCAATAAATACTTACTGAATTAATAAACAAGCTGATAAATCCAATTCTTTTGAATTCAAGGATAAAATAAACATGGGGGGGGGTGAACTGCCAAAAAGGTATAGTTGATGCTATAATTCATTCTTTATAGATCTTTATCTTTTAGCAAGTTCAGCTTATCTACAGCAATTGCCTTTTATGCTATAAAAAATAACTCAGTGATTTGTAACTTATAATTAACGTTTTTATTTGAACTTAAACTCTAACTTTAAAGCGCATGCCATCAAAAATAATTTTAAAATACTGTTCAGTATACTACCCATTTCAGTTCATTTTTAAAGGTACCAGTTATTTTACTTGATATTCATTTATAAAATCAAGTTTAACACTGGCATAATCTCTGCAATGACATATTACCTGCATATAATATGCATACCAGTATGTACCATGATACGCACGGTTCATCCATGTGGCATATTATAGGATTTAACCACACCATCCAACTGTTCTAGTACAGTCAATGGAGAAAGTATTAACACCCAGCTCAGTTTACATTAGGTGACAGGGAGGATTTATAGCCACTCATTCATCATAACTAAGCACGCACTAGATAGCAGATACAGTGCTAGACACTGGAGAAACGAAGAGTGAGCCAAGGCACTGCACCAGGAGACAGAACCCACAAGAGGATATAACATATGAATAAAAAAGCCTGGGAGGACATGAACCACACTCTTCTTACAAAATGATCATTTTGGAGAAGTAGGAGGGGAGGGCTGCTAGAGTCCACTTGTACGTATTTCTGATTAGTGTATTCCAAAACTGGTATCTAAATAATAAAGTACACTAATATGCAAATACATTATTGGAAAAGCAAAAGAAACCCTTTCCCATCAAATTTTCACAAGGTATTTTACATCCCTCACCTTTTAATTCTGTTGACAATTTAGCCAAGTAGCCTTAAAAAAAAAATTAAGAGTAGGGGCGCCTGAGGGGCTTAGTTGGTTAAGGGTCTGCCTTAGGCTCAGATTCCTGGGACTGAGCACTGCATCAGGATCTCTGCTCAGCGGGTAACCTGCTTCTCCTCTCCCTCCCACTCTGCTTGTGCTTGCTCTCTTGATCTCTCTTGCTCACTCGCCCTTTCTCTCAAATATAGCTTTTTTTTTTTTTTTAAGATTTTATTTATTTATTTATTTGACAGGCAGAAATCACAAGTAGGCAGAGAGGCAGGCAGAGAGAGAGAAGAAGCAGGCTCCCTGCTGAGCAGAGAGCCTGATGCGGGGCTCGATCCCAGGACCCTGGGATCACGACCTGAGCCGAAGGCAAAGGCTTTAACCTGCTGAGCCATCCAGGCGCCCCTCAAATAAATCTTAAAAAAAAAAAATTACAGAAGGCACCTGGGTGGCTCAGTTAAGCATCTGCCTTTTGCTCAAGGTCATGATTCTGGAGTCCCAAGATCAAGTCCTGTATTGGGCTCCCAACTCAGCAGGGAGTCTGCTTCTCCTTCTGACCCTTCCCCCTCTCATGTTCTCTCTCACTCTCTCTCAAATAAATAAAATCTTAAAATAATAATAATAATAATTTAAAAATTCTTATTTGCCTGCCCAATGGTTCATTACATTCAACATATTACTATCAGAAACAAAAGGTTAAACATCTTTTTTTTTTTTTTTTAAAGTAGTCTCCGGGATGAATGTGGGACTTGAACTCACAACCCTAAGATCAAGAGTCACATGCTCTAAGCCAGCCAGGCACCCCAAAAGGTTAAACATCTTAACAATCACAGAAATTATGCTATTACAACTAGAGCATGATTATTAAAAATGTGAATTCAGGGCATTTAAGAAGATGCAACCTGGCTACACAAATACTTTACTATATAACGTACAATTTTAAGTTTCTCCATTAACACTAACTAGTAATATAATTATTTCAAATAGACACTTCTCCATTCATATAATATTTTCTTTTATCTTTTTATTTTTTTTGAGGGGGGAGGGGAGAAGAGAGGGAGCAAAAGAATCTTAAGCACATGGAGCCCATTGCAGGGCTCAGTCTCATGACCCTAAGATCAATACCTGAGCCAGAATCAAGATTTGGGACGCTTACCAACTGAGCTGCCCAGCCACCCCTCTTTTATCTTTTTAAACACAGAGACCATCTAACAACTCTAAAACCTGAGCCAACTCTTTTCAAAAATATTAGAGATGGGGTGCCTGGGTGGCTCAGTGGTTTCAAGCCTCTGCCTTCCGTTCAGGTCATGATCCCAGGGTCCTGGGATTGAGCCCCACATTGGGCTCTCTGCTCAGGAGGGAGCCGGCTTCCTCCTCTCTCTCTGCCTCCCTCTCTGCCTACTTGTGATCTCTGTCAAATAAGTAAATAAAATCTTTTTAAAAAAAATATTAGAGATAACAAATAAATAAAAAACAAGAACATATCAAAACTGACTCTTTGGGGGCACGCCTGGGTGGTCATTCAGTTAAGTGTCTGACTCCTGATTTTGGCTCAGGTTATTATCTCAGGGTCATGACATTGAGTCCTGGGTTGGGTTCCACGCTGGGCATGGAGCCTGCTTAAGATTCTCTCCCTCTCCCTCTGCCCATCCCACCCCCCTGCCCCACACTTTCTCTCTCTCTCTCAAATAAATAATTATCTTTACGGGCACCTGGGTGGCTCAGTTGGTGAAGCATCTACCTTTGACTCAGGTCATGATCCCAGGGTCCTGGGATCAAGTCCGGAGTTGGGCTCCCTGCTCAGCAGGGAGCCTGCTTCTCCCTCTGCCCCTCCCCAGCTCATGCTCTCTCTCATTCATGCTCTCTCAATCTCCAATAAATAAATCTTTAAAAATAAATAAATAAATCTTAAAAAAAAAAAAACCCTGACTCTTGAAGTCAAAGTTCAACATCTTAAAACAAAAAATTTTTAAGTGTAATTACCAATATTTAAAATATCCAAAAACACAGCCATTCCTTAAACAGTAAAATTAATTTTGCTACCTATAAAAGTGTTTAATTAACAGAGCGTATCAGAATGGAGCTTTCCTCAGCTACTTACAGGACCGTTAGTGGCTCAAAATATGAAGAACTTGGAAAATACTAACATGCCATAGCAACGACATTACTGTTATTACTGGTAATACTGGAGACTGTATCCCAAGGAATGGAATCAAAAATAAATACATTAAGTCTGCAACTACAAATCAGCATGCAAAGAGAGCTCTTATTCCTCCCCGCTTCTTCTCCCAGTCTCCCAGCCTCACCTCCACTGTTCAGCTTCCGCGATAAGAGCTCCACTTTTTCTTGTAATTTATCATAGACCGTCACAATCTGGGACACAGCTCGGCGGGAGGACTCCACACGCTCCTGCAGCTGAGATTCCATTTCCTCGCTGGAACTGCTGGCCAGAGTAGCAAGGAAAGAGAAAGCTGGCTCTTGTCCTTCCCCTGTGGACACAGGGGAGAAAAAGAAGCCGTCAACATTATAAAACTGGCAATATCAAAATCTTCTTTCTTTCCTCAAGTGGAAATCCCGAAAGCAGAGCTCTACTTCGGAAACCCACACGGCACGTGGTGGTAGCAGGCACCACAAATACTCACCTCTGTCTCGGTCATCCTTCCGCTCCTGATTGCTATCAGAGTCCGGTTCTGGTTCCGGCACGACAAGGGCTTTTCTCTCCGTGAGGAGATCTCCCAAGCCCTGCTCCAGATCGTAGCGTTTAAGGATGATACGGATGTTTTCATCGAACTGGAGGAGGGTGGGCACCGTTATGAAAAAACAAAAGAACACAACTTGGAGAGAGTGCTAAGGCGAACAAAAATATTTAAAAATCTGAGCAAACAAACAAGTGAGCTACCTGACTCCAGTACCGGTTGACAATCAGCAGTGAGGCATCATCGGTGGCCTGTCTTCGTTCCAGTTTTTCGATGTGCTCACGGAGTTCATCTTCAATGGCCTGCCGTTGATCCAGCATTTCTGCCAGCTTGCGATTTTTGGTTTGCAGTGTACGAATGTCTAGCTCCTCCTGCTCCAGGAAACCAATCTTATTAGTCTCCACAAAGAAATTGGGCAAATCTGCTTTTAAATTCAACAGGGTCATATTAATTAGTAATTTCCAATGACTAAAGCTATTTATCTTTAAATATCTTACAACAAATAACTGGGTAAGTAGGAACAGAGGAAGGAAAGAATGTGCGATGATGGGAAGTAAGAATGACGCTAATATACCAAATTTGGACCGCACCCATCTCACGGTTCTCTTCTCATGAACACTCACAAAGTCCCATGAGGCTCCACTGTCCAGCTAGACCACCTTCTACCCTGATGACCGCTGACATCTATCTCCTCAGCACCGCCCCCCACTCATTTAGGAACCTCAGCACCTAATACCCATGCGGAGAGGTGCACATGTGGTCAAATGATCGAATCCTCTAGCTGTCTAGGCTGCATTCTGAATTCCTTAACTCCGGGGAGTATCTCCCCCATACTATGCTTCAGCCATACATTTCAAAAACCACATCTTGGACTTCTGTCATTATCTGGAACTGTGCCATAAATGAAATCTTAAAATTCTGTGAACAGAATTTCTGTTCCTTTTCCAGGTACCTTGTGCCCTTACCCCCATATACCAGTCCTCATCTAGATCTCCCAGAACCTTGTATTCTCTCCTTTTTCCTTCAGTCCGTCTGTCTCCACTATCTTCCATACCTTGACCTCAGCTTTTATTCAGGATCTCATTCTCCTCTGTTTCTGCAAAAATATCACTCCATCAGTAATTCCACACCTCTCTCAGTATCTTTCACTTTTCTCCCTAATTCCTTTCCCAGGACAAGGTGGGGACTAGGGGTGGGAAGGATGGGGTGAGTATCCCAGGCAAAGAAAAGGATTGAAAACGATTACATTTTTACTTTACCTAGGAATTCATGAATATTTTAAAGTAAGAACTGTTTATTAGAGCACCAATTTCTTGTAATGCTTCCATTTTCTTTCTTCCATTTTGGTTAAAAAATTCTTGATATGTCAAATTAGTCAAGAGCTTCCCAAACATACAGCTAGTAAGACTATTAATCGTATTAATAAATGAAATCCTCAACCTCTTCTCTGAGCCCTCCTTTCCCCCTTCTTGTTCTAACTGAAACCTGGATGAGAATCCTGTTGCCCCTTAAGTTTCTCCAGCACTGGGCCTGGGGGCAGGCAGCCGTCCTCCTTGTTCTGTAATAGCCTGCCATTCCAGGCCATTAGCCCACCTGCCTCCCCAAAACCTCCTAGCTTTGCAGCTCATGCCCTGGTCTGCACCACCTGCGACACTGCCTTCCTGCGCTACTCTATGAATGCCCAGATCACCTCCCCACGTTTCCTAAAGATTTAGCACCTAGCTTATTATACTCTCAAATGCTACTCCTATCACAGTTCTTACTGATTTCAATCCCCATAGAGATTATCTTTCCTGTATCTCAAATCATCAAGTTGTCCACCTTCTTTCCTTCAATGATCTTGTCCTCTGCCTCTCTCAGCCACCAAACTCCCAGTTATTCTTAGACTTAGCTATATGTGTATGCTCTTCATAAGCTCAACTTCAAACACCCCATTCTCCACAAACACCAGCTCACTCTCTTTAGTGTCCTGACTCCCAAAGCTCTGCACCTCCTCCAAGATCTATAATCCATTGGTTCTGTATCTTTCCCATCCTTCACTCCTCTCACTTCCTCAGTCCCTTCTTTATTGAACTTAAATTCTGCAGTAAGTCGCAATCTTGACCTTTTGTAACCTCCTCCTTCCCTGCTTCTTCTTCACACCTACCTGGTAAGAACCCCACCCCTCATAACATCCAACTCTCCACTCCTACAGGCCTACAACCATGCAGCTGAACGTGACCACAAAACATAAAGTATCATGCTGCCTGGGCTCACTTTAAACTCATGATCACAGAGTCAAGTAGGTCCTCAGTGCTGGCCAGCAAAAATAGCCTAGTCCGTTCCCTCATCAAGATGACTACTTCATACCTTCTCCTGTCTCTTCAACCTCCAACACTTCCTCCCCCATCCTCACTCTCAGATGAGTCGCCTCTGATTTCACTGAAAAAAAAATAGAAGCAATCAGAAGAGAATGTCCATAGCTATCGCTCATAACTGCAGCTACGGACCTACCTACAGCTGAACTTACATCCACAGCCTTCCTCTTTGTTGCTACAGATCAACTGCCCCTGCTCCTAGTTAAGGCCAGTTCCCCACCTGTGCGTTATATCACATGCTCTCTCCCCTATTCGTGGAAATCACACCAACAACCATCTCCTCTTTCTGCTACCCCATCAACTTGATCATCTTTACCAATTCATTTCAATCAACATGCTATAATAGCTCCTACTTTGAAAACAAAACAAATCCTCTCTCAACCCCATATTTTCCTCTGGCTAATGCCCCATTTTCTGTGTCTTGCTTTGTATTAGTACTCTTGCCAGGCATGGTCTCTCCCCTCTTTTCCCTAATTCCTCTCCTCTTCTCTTCAGCTCACTGCAATCAGGCTTCTAGAACCACCACTCCATGAACATAGGTCTCACTAAGGCTCTACTGCTAAACCTAATGTCTCAGTGCTCCCCTTACTCAAACCATCAGCAGCACCTGAACAACTCCTTCCTTAAACACTCTCATTATTTGGTTTCTGGGCCCCCATGGTCTCTTGTTCTCCGCCTACTTCATTTTCTGTCTCTTTGGTCAGTCTCTTCTCATGACGTTGACATGAAAATATCAGTCAATATCAGTGCTTCAGAGCTCTGCTGTCAAACCTCTTCCTTATCTACACTCAGTTAGAGCCTCTAGTCTCATGGATTTAAATACCTCCTACAAAATGATGACTCCCAAATGCACAGCATTAGCCCAGACCTCTTTTCAGAGAGCAGATTGTGGTATCCAGCCACCTACCCCCTCAGATGTCTAGAAACTTTCCCACACTTGAATGTCCCAAATCAAACTCCTCCCTCATCCTCCACAGCTTCCAAAAAAATCTGCTCCTCTCACACTCTTCCCTAGCTCAGTAAGTGGACAGTCCATACTTCCAAAATTCTGGGATCTCATAAACTTCATCCAATCCATCAGCAAATCTGTCAATACTACCACCACAGTGACCCAGGTCACCATGATCCCTCATCAAGATTACTGCAACAGCTTCTTGCTGTGGACACTTTTGTGCCCCATGCCATGTCCCATCAGCCTGCCAGACTTCAACACAGCCATGGTGGAGAGCTCCATCCACACCCCCAGTGTTCCTACCTCAAGCCACCCAGTCTTTTCATTTTTTGTTCCACAACTCAGCTGGCTCACTAGAGCAACCTCGAAGTGCAGAGGAAAAGCTATTGCCTGTAAGAGCAACCTTCAACCAACTGTAGCAGGAATTAGTGGATATATGCCCCAGCTCCCTACCCTTAGAGAGATGAAGTGGAAAGGAAAAGAGGGAGTAGGAATGAGGGAACAACTCTGCTAACTGAACCGATGCTCCTCTACCACCTATTCTCCAAGCATAAGTGACAACATGTTACTCTCCTGCTTAAGACCTTACAATGGCTCCTCACTACTTTGTGGATAAGATCCAAACAGCGATGTATCCTTTCTGCTTCTATAAGATCACGGGGCTATTCATCCCTATGAACAACATATCCCCCACTCATAAACATTAGAACAATCTGCTCCGTTGGCAATGTCACCTGACAGCCTGAAGTCCAGGGACTGTCTTTAGTTTAAAGCATAGTTCTGGCAAACAGCAGATGCTCAACAAATATTTATATTTATTGAGTTAGCAAATGTCCTTGGGATGCAGAATGTGATTCAGTGTTAAGACAAAATCACCTCCTGGCCAAGTATGGAGCAGCTGAACCCCAGAGAGACTAAGGACACTTCATCAACAATTTACTCTGAATGTTCCCATTATTCTCCCTGATCCTAAGTCTAATTCAAATAAGTAAGAGATGGGGTTTTATAAGCTATACAAATGTAAAGCATTTTAACACCATATCCCCATGGCTGAGTTCCAGAACACAGACTCCTGATCTAAATCCAAACCAATTACAGTGAGCTTCTGATGTCTAATGGACATATAACATTACTCTAAGCTTCTGGTGTGAAACAGTCTAAAGAAACTGTCAACTCCATAACAGCAAGGGCAGAGCCTACTTTATTCACCATTACATTCATAATATCTAGCCCTATAATAATTATCAATAGCTCAAACATATTGCATACTTACCATATTAAAGCTAATGTTTTAAGCCTGTTTATCAGGGCCTCTTTCATTTTATCCTCTCAACAACCCAATGAGGTAGGTACAATAAAAACATTTTATACACAAGGAGAAGAGGCACAGGGAAGAAAAGAAAAAAGTGAGCAACGAAGAAGTGGTAGCACTGAGGGTAAACTCCAGGTCGTCTGAACTCAGACTCTGACTCTTCACCATTCTCTCAGTGATTTTGCTACACTGCCTCTTAGTACCTAGCATCTAACTTTTCAGTGAATGAAAAATGAACGTACAGTTTCCCACTGCTAATGCCTATAATCAAGGTGTATCAGGCACCCCACTCACCAGAGATGAGAAGCACACCTTTGAAAATAAAGACCAAATGTCAATATACTCTTTTCAGAACTGACGACATCATTTCACCTACTTCTGGCTATTTCCCTCTTCTTGTCAAATAAATTTCTCTTACACCAGAAGGCTTCCATAATCTCTTACTTTCAGGTTGCAATTGACAAAAACAAAACAAAACACAACACACACACACACACTCTCACAGCACTGTTTCCACATACCGTTGAAGAGACACCCCCGAGCTTAATCGTCTCCACGGTGGTCCCTGAATCTTCAACAGCTGTCTTCTTCTCCGGAGGCATGGATGTGCCAGACTCTCCAGCCGCTCTTTTATTTCCAATTCCTGACATCTTGGCACCGGATGACAGCAGTCTTCCTGGTGGGGAAAAAACCCTCAGAAATTTAGGTAAGATATGCAAGAGCAACAATAAAGAAACCACCCACAGTGTAAAAACTAGCAACTTTTCTAGCCAGCCTTTTAACCAAAATCCATTAACTTCATACCAAGTGACACAATCTCCAAATTCCTCTTGGAAAGAAAAAAGTAACCTGTGGAGCAAGAGTCAGGGCTGAATTTACACAACCACCAATTTCTAAATAGGGTGCTGATAAGAAATAAGACAACGGGCAAAAGATGAAGACCCCAAGAAAAATGTCAGAGAAATCTCACTTCCTGAAATGTCAGAATCAGAAAAAGAGTTTGATTAGGAAAGGAACTAATTCTATTGTGTTGGAAAAATCACAGAGCTGAAAGAGATCTCAGAAATGTCTATTAAATCATTAATACTGAGCAAACAGTGTATCACCAATGAGGCTCAATTTCCCAAGCCAGGAATACGAGTATATAATAATCACCGTGCCCCTTTCAAGGAATGAATAAGTATAGAAAGAACGTAGCACAATGCCTAACACGAAGAATGCACTCAGAAAAACTAGCTCCCTTTCTTCGATTTGCAGTTTCTCTCCTACTCCCAAACATTCTCCTCATGATGTCGCACAACCCTAAGGAGAGCCTAGACCTGACAGTGAATCACCCTTCTACCTCTCAGGGAGCCGGGTTGCCTTGAAGGAGTTCTCCCAAGGGCTTCGGTCTCCCCCTACGTACAGTAGAGGCGAACAAACATTCTGGCTACCTAAACTGCCTCCCAGGGTTTCGGAGCTCAAAGGAGGAGAAATGGATGCTAAAGCACTTGCTGCTTCAGAAAGCAGCCCTGCCATCACCGAGACTACACACCACCCTGCTTCCGATTCAAGCTCCAGAAGGGGTTACTGGCGGCAGTAACCGAAGTGGGAGCTTGCCTGGACACAGGACACAGAGGGGCAAGACAGGGGCCGCAACACGACTCGCGAGGAGGCAAGGACCCCAGGCTCCCGCGCCGCCAAACGCAGGGAAGCCCCGGAGCCCGAGAGGGTGGAGATACCCCAGGGCCCGCACAGTCCCGCAGCGCCCTCGCCCGTGGTCTCACCTGGGTTCTAGCAACTCGCGCGGCTGGGCTGCGGAACTCAGGCAGTTACTCACCAAGGTCCGCTCAGCGCCCCCACGGCTCACCCCTGACCCTCAGGCGAGGACCCATCGAAGCTTCCGGGAAACGGGGCCAAGGAAAGGAAGAAGGGAAAGAAGAAAAGAAGGCGCTCCAGCGCCGCCGGGCGGAAGTGACGTCCCGCGAGGGCGCCGAGCGCCCGGAAGCAGGCGCCGTCTCCGTAGCAACGCGAGGGAGCCGACCTCAACCTGCGCCGTGTCCCCGCTGGCGTGGGCGAGAGGGCTCCTGACTTTTTCGGTTTGTTGGCCTGTGTTACTGCGACCTCGTTTTTGCTACTGAAATAAAGTGCCTTGTTCTATTGCCTATTACTGGTGCGATGGAGACTCGTTCGGACTGCCGATTGGCCGACGGGCCTGTCAATCTCCGGGCGGAGGGACCTAGCCTCAGGCACCTCAGGAAGTTGTTACTGCCGGCCCCTTTGTGCTGAAATCGTCCTGGAGAAAATCCAAAGGATTTGAGGGGTTTCGGGGCTTGTAGGTTCTTACAGGGAAGTATATATGGTCCTGTCAACACATTGGAATTATTTGGGGAGTTTTGGTCCTTCTAGGGTAGGGGCTGCCATGGGCCTTTTTTTTTTTTTTTAATTTGACAGAGATCAAATGTAGGCAGAGAGGCAAGCGGCGGGGGGTGAGGGGGGGTGGAGGGAGGAGGCTCCCCGCTGAGCAGCGAGCCCAATGGGGCGCTGGAGCCCAGGACCCCGAGTCCATGACCTGAGCCAAAGGCAGAGGCTTAACCCACTGAGACACCCAGGCGCCCAGCATGGGCCTTTTTTTTTTTTTTTTTAAGATTTTAATTTATTTATTTGACAGATCACAAGTAGGCAGAGAGGCAGAGAGAGGAGGAAGCAGGCTCCCCACTGAGCTGGGAGCCCAAAGCGGGGCTCGATCCCAGTACCCTGGGATGATGACCCCAGCGGAAAACAGAGGCCTTAACCCACTGAACCACGCAGGCGCTCCTGGCATGGGCATTTTTAAAAAGCGGTCCTCCAGGGACGCCTGGGTGGCTCAGTTGGTTAAGCAGCTGCCTTTGGCTCAGGTCATGATCCCAGCGTCCCACATTGGGCTTCTTGCTCAGCAGGGAGCCTGCTTCTCCCTCTGCCTCTGCCTGTGCTCGCCCTCTCCCCCCCCTCTCTCTGATAATTAAAAAAAAAAAAAATAAATAAATAAAAAAAATAAAAATCTTAAAAAAAAAAAAAAAAAAAGGCAGTCCTCCATCGCACTTAAACCCCCAAGACGCTAAGGTGCATACAGTTACTGCTTTTTGCTTCTTTGGAACAGAAAAGTGACCAGGGAGAAGATAAGAAACATAAATCAAAGTAGTTTCTGATCTGAACATTAGTTTATTTTAAGCTAATTAGGGATTAATAGTAACAAACTATTTCCCATTCAATTAAGCTAAATGCCTATGTTTTAATGATAGGAAGGTAATCAATCTAACTCATCAATTAAAAAAAAACTGTATGCCTCACAGAACTATGAGAAACTACCTAATGACATCAGATAGGGGCTCAGAAATGCAAGAAAGATAGCTGTATTAGCAAAAGAAAAGGAAATGAACCAAAGGAATCCAGGCAGCTTTGAAATAAGGATCAAACCTAGGCCACGCTGGATTTCTGGTAGTATGAAGACTTTGGTCCCTATACCTACAGGGTCTTACCTGTGCATGAAGTAAGAAAATAAACAAGTGCTTGTGGTTTGGGGTAGCAGAGTAGTTTTTCTAGTCAGGAAAGGAGTAACTGGCTCCAGTGGAATTCAGATTTTGTTGAGTGAAGCATAAGCCTGAGAACTGTGTTTGGGAACCTGAGAATAGGGAAGCTGAAGGACTCCATAGAGATCCGCTTTTTGTTTTTTCCCTGCTTCTATTCTTGCTAGGATCTGCACCCTACTCCACTTTACATATTGTAATACAAATAGCATTATGTCCTCTTCAGAAGGGACAAGGAGTTAATGATTTCTCTAGTATAGATAACATCTAAGGAAGGACCCAGTGAGAATGACTGGAGGAAGCTATTATTAGAGTGCTCCAGACCACCAGAGCTAGACTAAACACCAGGACCCCCTGGTTCCAAGGAATAATACCGGGGCCCTTGTCTTTGTTCTAATCAGTACCTGGATGCCACGAGAGGACACATACACCAGACCACCATCCTGAATAATACCCCAGACCCCAAACAAAGACAAGATTCATGTTCCTTTCCCTTCTGAGTTTCTTGGAAGCTCTGTCTGTATCTGCTCTCCTCAATAAATTCTGCTCTCACTCACCGCTGGCTCGAGGTGGATTTCAATCCTCACGAAGCCAAGATTTCCTCTTGGCTGATCCTGGCATCAGACACACCTGCTGAAGTGTATTGCATAAGAACGACACTAACTCTCTGATCTCCCTCCTTTGGCTGCTCAGTTCTTGATAAGCCTTGCATACTCAGGACCACTGAATGACAGGCAATGGTTCTTCTATCCAAAATTGGTAAACTAGAGTTTCACAGGCTATATGTTGTCAACAGATAAGCTTTGTTTATTTTAGACAGTATTTGTTGCCTTTTGTGGTTAGAAACAAAAACAAACTTAATTTCCAACATCTAAAATAGGATATTTGAGGGACACCTGGGTGGCTCAGTCTGGAAAACCCCTGCCTTCAGCTCAGGTCTCGATCCCAGGATCCTGGGATTGAGTCCTGCCTTAGGCTCCCAGCTCAGTAGGGAGCCTGCATCTCCCTCTGCCTGCTGCTGCCCCTGCTTAGGCTCGCTCTTTCTCTCTGACAAATAAATAAATAAATAAAATGTTTAAAACAAAATAAAAATAAAATAGGATATTTGACATACAAATTCAGATTATCAACTCCTCTTGAAAATGCTGAAACTCTAACATGTTTGTATATTCTTGTATTCTTGCATTGTCACATTGTCTAGAGTTGAGTAGTGCTTCCTCTTCTTTTTGTTTACTATAATCCCCACCAATACCAGTTCCCTCACATTAATTGAGTTTCTTTTTTTTTTTTTAATATTTTATTTATTTATTTGACAGACAGAGATCACAAGTAGGCAGAGAGGCAGGCAGAGAGAGAGGAGGAAACAGGCTTCCTGCTGAGCAGAGAGCCCGATGCGGGACTCGATCCCAGGACCCTGGGATCATGACCTGAGCCGAAAGCAGAGGCTTTAACCCACTGAGCCACCCAGGCGCCCCATTAATTGAGTTTCATTTGAGTATCATCACCTGAGTGTTGAACTGTGACAAACCAATCACTGATACTAGATGAACATTGTTTGTTGCCTACCCAGCATCCATCCCCCCTCCCCTCACTTTCTGAACAGAACACAACGAGGATTTTATTCAAGTATCCATCTAGCCCCCTTTATTCCCTATGTCTTAGGGGAAGCTAACTTCAATTTCATCTCTAAAAATCGTCTTAATAAAAATAGTAAGCCTCATTCCCCAAGCAAAGTTCTGGTCTTAACAATGGACCATTTGATTGGGGTTAATTGCTTGAAATACAATAGAAACGATTTACTTATCTCCTAAATTTTTTATGTGAGGACTCTGAAACTGCTGGAAACTTCTTGCCAACCAGCTTGATAATAAAGCCAACACAGAGGTGGGCAGAACTAAGAGTCTCAGGGAATGTCACACCTTGGAATGCTAATTTCACCCCTAACTTCAACCCACACTCAGACAAAAATTGTGAAAAGACAGCACATCTTTATAGAACCCTTCGGTTCTCATCATGTAGAAAACTATGTTCTCCAGCTACTGGTGAGATCTGTCTTTTCTGAAAGCCTCAGTCAGCCATCTGACACTTTGAGAATGAGACTTTTCACATTACCTCTGACATAACCCGTCTGGTTCAAAGAGGTAGCCTCACCCTAAATATTGGGGAAATGGAAAAGAAGGGGAGGATGACAGAGACCTCTCTCATTGAACATATTCCCTATTTCTGACCAGCCACCTTCTGTTCAACATCGTAATCCAGAGAAAAAAGGATAGCCCTAGAAAAAGAAGTTTAGCCCTCATCAGTAGCAGACCAGCATTTGCTATTCCGGTTTCTGACCAGTCTTCATTAACTACACAATTCTGCCACGAGGTGGCAGCAGGCGACATGCTTCCATCCCCAGTTCCACTCCTAAAGCTTTGATTGCCAAGTACTGCCCTGCATTGCCCTTTGGTCGGGTCTTCAATTCACCTCAGAAATCTGGCCAACTATTTGGAGGGGGGCGGGCCTCAATGCTCTCCTAACGGACAAAGTTAAGATGCTTTGGATTTTTGTTTACCATTTCGTCTATGCACCTTACAAATGTTCTGCTGTAACATTACTGTTACATCTCCATGCATTCAAATATTCCTAGAACTCTAGATTGGACTGTCTGTGTGCTAAACACAATTCCTCTATTTATTCTTTCTTATTTATTCTTTCTTATTCCTTCTTCTATTTATTCCTTATTTATTCTTACTTTTAGTCGAGTTGTATTTTATCTAGCCCGACATTACTTGTTAAATATAAAGATACAGGTTCCATGGCCCCAGCTCCAGACTTAGTGAATCAGAATCTCCAGAGGAAAACTCTCTGGAAATGCAAATTCTTGCTTTTGTTAATTCTGCCCTCCCCTTTCGGACACGTTTGAGGAGCACTGCTCTGAGTGATGATATCCAGCTCTGCCTGATTGAGAGCATTCTGTCGAACCCAGCTCCCTGCTCTTGTTCTCAGCTTCGCCTCACTCACAGACATTCACCATCGCCACACATCTTTCTTCTTCCCCTTCCTCCTTCTCCCCAGATCACCAGGTCCACTATGTTATACCCTCTTGGTGTGATTTCTGCAAATTGTGCTTGTGGCTTTAGTCCAGGGAGGCAGGAAGCATGAGAGCTGATAGAGTCAAAGAAGTCACCCTTCATTTAATGCTCTCCTAAAAAGCTACGTTGTGTCTATGGTATAGTCATAGAATTGATCATTTACATTTTTTTTAAAAGATTTTAATTATTTATTTGTCAAAGAGAGCGAGCGAGAGCGAGCACAGGCAGACAGAGTGGAAGGCAGAGTCGGAGGGAGAAGCAGGCTCCCTGCAGAGCAAGGACTCGATCCCAGGACTCTGGGATCATGACCTGAGCCGAAGGCAGCTGCTTAACCAACTGAGCCACCCAGGCGTCCCAATCATTTACATTTTTATGCTATGTTTAGGTTACTAATATTTTCATGATTTTAATTTCCATTATGTTGACAGCAAACCAAAGCATCCACTGGATGACCCAAGGATAGCGATAAACCGTGATGGAGATCCCAAAACAATGAGAGTTCAAAGAATGTCTCTTTGGAGTCTTTTTAAGAGACACAGAGGTCTGGGCTCCCATCTGACTCCTGCAAATGAATGCTGAGTTTTGATGGAAAGTGGTCCTGTTCCCAGCACACAGGGACCCTCTTGATACCTCAAATAGTGATTTGTAAAGAGATTCTTGTAATTTACTCCAAAGTTACGGGCTGTGTTTATTCCTGCAGAGGGGAGAGAAGGGAAGAAGAGCCCATTTCCCAACACTTTTAACAACCTAGTGCTATGGACTGAATCGTGTTCCCCCAAAACTCAGAGGACTCCTCCCAACAATTTGGGGTAAGGAAGTATCCAAACAATTTGTACAACAAACAAAATTTCATTGAGATGATGATATATTGCGTTCTATTTATAGACTAATTAAAGGAGAAATTTTCTAGTATTTAATCTTCCCAACCAGAAACACATCATATCTTTCCATTATCTTAAGTCTTTATGTATGTTTTAAGATTTCTTATGTATGTAAGATTTCATGGTTTTCTTCTTATAAGTCTTTCAAGTCACTTATCAAGTTTATATCTAGATAGTGCAAGGTTTTGTTGTTTTCATTAGTAAGACTTTTTACATTGTATTTTTCCAATTGTTTATAAGTGCTATATAGGACAACTATATATTTTTTTGTATTTGACTTATTATCTTAGAAAAGTGTGTGATGAGTCTCTTGGATATGGGGGAGGGGCAGAGGATGGAGAGCAATCATAGCATCTGCAAATAAGGTTAGTGTTTGTTTTGTTTTGTTATTGTTTTTTGCTGCCTTTCCTATATGTTGTAGAGAACCCATCACCAGCCCTTGGGTTTCTTTTTGTAATACAAGTACCTGATTTAAGCTTTTTTTTTAAGCTTTTTTTTTTTAAAGATTTTATTTATTTATTTGACAGAGATTACAAGTAGACAGAGGGGCAGGCAGAGAGAGAGAAAGGGAAGCAGGCTCCCTGCTGAGCAGAGAGCCGGATGCTGGGCTCAATCTCAGGATCCTGGGATCATGACCTGAGCCAAAGGCAGAGGCTTTAACCCACTGAGCCACCCAGGTGCCCCTTTTTTTAAAAAGATTTTATTTATTTATTTAACAGAGAGAGACACAGCAAGAGAGGAAACACAACCAGAGGGAGTCCAAGAGGGAGAAGCAGACTTCCCGCTGAGCAGAGAGAGGATGCAAAGCGAGGCTCAATCCCAGAAGCCGAAGGCAGATGCTTAACGACTGAGCCACCCAGGCACCCCCTGATTTAAGCTTTGAATGCTGAAACCTCCACTTGAAAGAGTACTATCTTGAATAAGCACAAGATCAGATAAAGAATCAAACCACTTCCCCAACCCCTAGGCTCCTTTGTTTTAGAGATGTTGGATTTGATAACTGACCATTTAGGCCACTGGTTTGTTTTGTTGTTTTCTCTCTGCTATCACTTTAAATTCCCACTCTTAAATTTAGATTCACCAATAGTGAGTCTGGGGGAACTCTAGGACCCTACACTCAACCCCAACAGAGGCAGAACCCCAGGTCCTTGTGTGCACTTGCCCCTTCCAACCCTGCCACCACCCTACCCCCCAAGCTCACTGTGTAGCTCCAGGAATGCTGTGTAATTTCCAGGTTCTGGAAGAAATAAACCTTTATTTTTTCAGTTTCCTGATGGTTGTTGCTGAGTAGCATCTTATAATCATGTCTTTCCGAAGTGAACAGCTCACTGATCCACCTAGGTCAACCATCTAAATCATCTCTGTCTTTTAAAGTCCAATTCAAATCTCTATTCCGTTGACTAAGACTTTCCAGACTATGTCCCAGCTCTTGCTGATCAAACCCACCAGCTTTGAAAATGAAGGCAATGTTAAAACTTGGGATACAGGGGCGCCTGGGTGGCTCAGTGGGTTAAAGCCTCTGCCTTCAGCTCAGGTCATGATCCCAGGGTCCTGGGATAGAGCCCCACATC
>NC_081565.1:29685790-29704503 GCF_022355385.1 Mustela nigripes
AACAGGGGCGCCTGGGTGGCTCAGTGGGTTAAAGCCTCTGCCTTCAGCTCAGGTCATGATCCCAGGGTCCTGGGATAGAGCCCCACATCGGGCTCCCTGCTCAGCAGGGAGCCTGCTTCCTCCTCTCTCTCTGCCTGCCTCTCTGCCTACTTGTGATCTCTGCCTGTCAAATAAATAAATAAAATCTTAAAAAAAAAAAAAAAACTTGGGATACAATGGAAGGTAGAGGTCTCCCTAGAGAAGGCTGGCTGCTCAGTTTATACTGTTTCCTCCGCAAGTGGTTTTATATAGGTGACGTCACTTATTTCCCACTCCAGGGCGAACACACAGAGCTGATTACAATTTTAGGAGCTCCCAAGGGCGATCAGGGACTAAATAAAACATTCATTATCCAAACTTATGTGCAATGTTATAACCCAAATGCCGATTTGTTAATTATTTCAACAAGACCAGACGTTTATATTCCTTGTAGCTGGTCTGTACATGAAGCCACATTTATAAATAATCAGAAGGCTGCTTAGCAAATCCAGAATCTAAACAAGCAAAATGAGATATATTATTTTAATACTGATGGGAGCTATCAAGAAGAGCTGACTTAAGTTATGGGACAGCTTCACAATGAAAAATGTGTCTAACTTTACATGAACACCATGACATTACGAATAGTATGCTCTCATTTCCATTTTTAAAATTAAACTATATTGTACGATCAAAATTTGCTAAGAGAAGCAGAACTTAAATGCTCTCACACACAAAAATTCATTTCTCACCAATTTTTTTTTCTTAGTAAAGCAATAGAAGTCTATTAAGCAGAGATACAGAAAAAGCTCTCAAGAGTGAGATGGGTCCCAACAGGGCTGCCAAGGAGGGCCTTTAGGATTGGTCTAAAGCTAACCACGGAACTTAAATTCTTTTAACACCTCTATTGATAACACCTCCACAAAAAATTTCTTATGCACACACAAAAATAATCCTTTCCCAGGCCAGGATAATTTTATGTGTCCAGTTCAATGCCCCAGAGCACAAATTTGGACAGTCAGGTTTCCAGGCACACTACCTCTCACCCTTGGAATTTACAGACATCTCAAAAGAATGCGCGTGAACAGAGACCAGGCATCTTACCCAGAAGTGGTCAAGAGTGGTGAGCTAGATCACTAAACTCCCAAGAATCTATACCATGCCATGTTCACAGTCCAAGTATGGTCTTAATTTCAGCAAAACGACATCAAGCATCATGTTAAATGTTGTTCCTGTGAAGCTTATTTGATTTTCTTTATATTTAATTTGTATATGTTTTGATCTGTGTAACTAGATAAGCACAGGCATTTGTACCGGGATGATGTTTATGCATGTTTTAACTAACATTATAATAAAAATAATTTAGGTAATTACTGGGTGGTCCATGAGAAATTTGTTTTCCTTTAGAGAGGGACCTGTACATTACTTAAGTTTGAAAAATGTATTTATTAATTTTATATGTGCTGTCCTGTGTGGCTCATGATGATGATCTATGTCTAGCTTTTAAATAACTCTGAGATCAATAAAGAATTCATATCACTATAACTGACACAATGTATCAATTTAAACTTTCATTGACGCTAACAAACTGCATGTATTAAGATGTTACTCACATATTATAATAGCTTTAGCTTTATTATAATACATTCAGTTATGAATTTCTAGAGCCTGAAGGCAGAGCAGCCCATCCAGTTACAAGGAGGTCTTGGGGGGCCTGGGTGGCTCATTCAGTTAAGCATGGGACTCTTGATCTCAGGGTGGTGAGTTCAAGATCCCTTTCGGAGCCTACTTTAAAAAAAAAAAAACAAAAAAAAGGAGGTCTTGCCAAAGAACTATATGTTTCCAATCTTGCCTTTGAGCACCACCTCCCCACCTCCGAGGAATAATAAGGCTGAGGACACTGATCACTAGTGCAGTTAACAGTTCTTTACAGCTGTGAAGTCACCAGAGAATGCCCCAAGCACCTCAGCTCACATCAAGTCTTCCCAACCAACATCAGCCACATGACATCCTGAGACTTTTGACACTCTGCCAACTCCCCCTCTGTCACTCTCAGAACCTCTGAAAACACTCTGACCTTACACACACACACACACACACACACACACAGTGAATTTAAGTTGATGTGTTACCTGTCACAGGTAGCTCTTAGAATCGGACGCTAGCTGGATCTTTACTGCAGGATGGCAATATCATTTCCTACTGAAGAGATTCATAAAGCAAGAGACACGTGATTTCACTTGGATGTTCAGGCGACATCCCTTCCCTACGTTTTCTCTGAAGCGTCATCCTGGCTGGTAGCGTTTTCCCTTCACAATAGATTAAGTCGCTATGCTTTTGTTATCGAACCAAAACCTCAAATTACAATTAATGCACCAGCCTAGAAGCTGGATTTACTTGCAGCCTGTAATTGCATACGGTTTTAAAAAGTAATTGGATGCCAGACTAATAGGCATTTCAAAAGTACAACGATAAAGATACTGATCCTTGAACATGTCCAAGCCACGAACTTTTTGACATTGTATTGACATTTCAAATGTCAGTTGACTTTGAAAACTAGTTCCTCCAAAACCTGTATGGTATGGTCTCTTTTTGGCTTGTGTTTATTTTTATTAAGCTAATAAGGATGTGTGTGTGGACATTTACCCCAAGTGATCACCAAGCCTATTTTGATCAGGTTATTTGAAATGTTGCCTTAGCATGTAGAATACCAGCAGAGATGTGTGGTTTCAAGCTGCTACTAAATGCTAAAATATCTGAAGTACTGAACATCTTTGTTTTATTTTTTGTTGTTGTTCTTGTGAAGACAGTCCTACTTTTTAAAATGATTACCAATCTGTCAACTTATAGTAAAAGTTTAAAATATAAGTCCTGGGGCACCTGGGTGGCTCAGTGGGTTAAAGCCTCTGCCTTCGGCTCAGGTCATGATCCCAGGGTACTGGAATCGAGCCCCACATCGGGCTCTCTGCTCAGCAGGGAGCCTGCTTCCCCTCCTTCTCTCTCTGCCGGCTTCTCTGCCTACTTGTGATCTCTGTCAAATAAATAAATAAAAATCTAAAAAAAATTTTTTTAAATAAATTAATTAATTAAAATATAAGTCCTACCCAGTGACCCAACAGTTAGTACACATAGTTCTAATAATGTATATTAAAAAGAAAACAGGTGGCTCAGTTGGTTAGGCATCTGCCTTTGGCTCAGGTCATGATCGCAGAGTCCTGGAATCAAGTCCCACATTGGGATCCCTGCTCAGTGGGGCGTCTGCTTCTCCCTCTACCCCTCATCCTTGCCTGTTCATGATCGCTCTCTCACTCTCTCTCTCAAATAAATAAATAAAATCTTTTAAATAATTAATTAAAAAATAATTAGAAAAACAAAAACGAATAATTGTTTAAATATGACCATACAAAAATGCTTATCATCACATTATTTATAATTTTAAAATTTTCAGAATGAATCTAAATACATGATGGGATGTCCATCATATAGAATTCTCTACAGCCATTAATATTGTGATATAGAGCTGTGTTTCTTAATATGAAGTAAGCGTAAAACGTGCTCAGCTGAGCGGAGTAAGCAGATCACAGGAATACATGTAGAGCATCCATTTTTATAAGAAATGAGAAACATTTAAAACCAACGGGCTACCAGGTGAGGAGTTACACCCGCTTCCTCTTCCCACAGCATTTACCATTCACTCTATTTTCTTAATTGAATATTTTATTTATCAACTATTTACATACAGATAATATGAAAGGGTTTTAATGCGGAAACTGAGCATGCACAAACCTAGCTATTCAAAGAGAGAGCATTGTTGCCTTTGTTTAAAGACTTTCTCTCCTCCTAGAACAAGAAGCTGAATAAAGCCTGGCTTAAGCTTTGTTGAAAGAAACTGAGGCATATTAAAAACTGTAAGAGTAGGGCACTTAGTGGTGCACTGGGTTAAGCATCAAACCCTTGGTTTCGGCTAAGGTCAAGATCTCAGGATCATGAGATCAAGTCCCTGCTTCGGGCTCTACACTCAATGCGGAGTCTATTTAAGACTCATTCTCTCTCTTCCCACCCCCACTCTGCGCCCCACCCTGTGTACTCTCTCTTTCTCTCTCTCTTAAATTAACAAATCTTTAAAAAAAAAAAAAAAACTACAATAGTTTATTTGAGCAAAAATCTCTTCCAATCAGGCAGTGTCAAACTGTAAGCAGTTAAGAGTGCTCTCCCAAGAGGAGCTGGCAGAAAGATATCTGTAGAGAAAAGGAGCAAGCAAAGTAAGGAGATTACTAGCTTAATTGGCTGTGGGTGATCAATTCCCCTTAGCCTTTTGAGTTCCAGAGCTTGGGGCATTTTCAGGCGGAGGTCTTGGTTTGCTTCAGTCGGCCACCAGCCACCATAGCAGGAGAGTCACACCACTCTAGCAGCCTCTTCATTTAATTAACAGCTTCAGGGAGAGTTAGAGGTGAGACCCGGGAACGGTCAGGGCCTTCACTGGGTTGGACACCAAACTTCCCCAAGAAGAACGAGAATCTCAACAAGAACTTCACACTCAACCACATGCTGCCCCCCCAGGCCCCCACCATCGCACTCATTTCTTTGCCAAAAGAACATTCAGAGAACTTTGTTTAATATGACTATTTTATTGAGCAAGAAACAGATTGTTCCAGAACAAGGAGAATTTCTAGGGAAGGTGTTAAGAAGCTCAGCTCTCAGTAGGTACAGCTCAGTTTATGAAGCATGAATGAGAGAATACATTGTTTTCGGTTATGATTGGCTACTGGAAACTTTCATTTCAGTGCATAAATTCACTTGTTTGTGGCTGACTTGCTAGGAAGCTGTGTGGTCATGCTAGGAGACATGAAGAAACCTTAAACTTTGTTGAAGGTCAGAGTCAGGAAATCAGGACACCCAGGTGGTTATGATGATGATGATCCCATAGTATTTGTTGATGAGGAAAACCTTTCTCAAAGACAACACCATCAAAATTGAAGTGAGGGAAGACAGAAAATCTCAAAATGGCCAACCAAGAGTTGAAGACAGATGAACTCCCTTATATCATAATTTATACGAAGACAAGAAAAAGGTAAGCACTAATCCAACTACTTTTTGAGATTTTCTTTACAAAGAAATTAAACCAGAGCAGAACCTACAGCCAGTCCACCTCCACCTTCCCCTCTCTCCAGCTGCTTTCCATTCTCCAACATTCAGTCCCTCTTACCTCCTCACCCACTCCCTTTACTGGCTTTGCCTTTATTCCACTTGCTCTTTAACCTTCTCCAGTCTGGCTTCTGCCCTCAACACTCCACCGAGAAACCGCTGTATTCAGCACCTCATAGACTCCAGCCTTGTTGCTCATCCATTCTGTGTCCTCGTCTCTAACACTTTGACACAACTGATTAATCCCTTCTTGAAGAACGTTCTCTTGGTTTCTGTGATACCATCGCAGTGTCCTAGTTTTCTTTCTGCCTCACAGACTCATTCTTTTCACGCTCACTTGCTTGCTTCCTCCACCACCACCCAACCCTTAAATGTTAGAGGGCCCTAAGCACTTAGCTGGCCGTAAAGGGTAGATAATGAAGGGGCCCCTTCCAGTAACTTTCATTCACTCTATAGCAATTAAAGTGATCTTTTATTTTTATTTTTTAATTTTTTTAAAGAGAAAGAGAGTGTGTGCACATAGGTGGGTGGGGGGAAAGGCGCCAGAGAGAGGGAGAGAGAGAAACTTAAGCAGGCTCCATGCTCAGCACCTAGCCCGAAGGGGGACTCTATCTCAGGATACTGAGATCATCACCTGAGCCAAAATCAGAAGTGGGACACTTAAATGACTGAGCTACCCAGGCGCCCCTAGAGTGATCTTTTAAAAGCACAAACGGAATAATGCTACCTTCTGGCTTCCTGTTGCACTTGGAATAAAATCTAATCATGTGGCTATGGCTTGTAAGATTTGTTGGTCTGATCACTTTTCCCACCTATTCATTAAGCCCCAACTCTGTTCAGGTTCAGAGCTCTCTTATTTTAATCACTGCTATTTCTCTGGAACTTAAACAGTAGTGCCTGGCAAATAGTAGGCATGTGTAGTAGGCTGAGTAATGGCCCCCATTGACGGCTACATCCTAATCTCTGGAACCTGTAACTATGTTACTTTATATTGCAAAGATATGATTAATTTAAGGATCTTGAGATTGGGATATCTGAATGTTTGTGGGCTCCCAGAATTCATATGTTGAAATCCTAACCCCCAAGGTGATGGTATTAGGAGGTGGGGCATTTGGGAAGTGATTAGGTCATGAGGGCAGAATCTTTGTGATTGGGATTTGTGCCCTTATCAAAGAGACAGCAGAGAGCTGGCTTGGCCCTCCGCCGTCCGAGGCCACAGTGAAAAGACAGCCATCAATGAGGAAACTGGCCCTCACCAGACACCAAATTTGCCAGCACCATGATGTTGGACACCACCCCCCCCCCAGCCTCCAGAACTGTCAGAAATAAATGTTTGCTGTTTAAAAGTCACATTCTCTTATAGCAGCCCCAATAGACCAGAACGGGGGGATTATCCTGGATTAACCAGGTGAGCCCAGAATGTGATCACAAGGGTCCTTTTTTTTTTTTTTTTAAAGATTTTATTTATTTATTTGACAGGCAGAGATCACAAGTAGGCAGAGAGGCAGGCAGAGAGAGAGGAGAAAGCAGGCTCCCTGCTGAGCAGAGAGCCCGATGTGGGGCTCGATCCCAGGACCCTGGGATCATGACCTGAGCTGAAGGCAGAGGCTTTAACCCACTGAGCCACCCAGGCGCCCCAGATCACAAGGGTCCTTAATAAGACGGAGGCAGGGGGTGCCTGGGTGGCTCAGTCGTTAAGCGTCTGCCTTTGGCTTGGGTCATGATCCCAGAGTCCTGGAATCGAGCCCTGCATAGAGCCCTACATAGAGCCCTGCCCAGAGTTCTGGGATCGAGCCCTGAATCGAGCTCTGCAACGAGCCCTGCATCGGGTTCCCTGCTCTGGGGGAGAGCCTGCTTCTCCCTCTCCTACTCCCCCGCTTCCATTCCCTCTCTCACTGTGTCTCTCTCTGTCAAATAAATAAATAAAATCTTAAAAAAAAAAAAAAAAGAGGGAGGCAGGAAGTTTAAAGGAGGAAGAAAATGATGGGCTGATGCAAGAAGGGAAAGCAAAGGTGATGTGATATGTGGCCATGAGCCAAGAATGTGCTCAGCCTCTAGAACCTAGGAAAGATCAGGAAGCAGATTCTACCTTAAAGCCTCCAGGAAGAACCAGCCCTGCTGACATCTTGATTTTAGTCCCTAGAACAGGCTTCTGACCTCCAGGACTGTAAGAGAATACGCTTGTGTTGTTTTAGGTTTGTGGTAATTTGTTACAGTAGGAAACTGATACAGCATTCAAAGATTCGGTTGGAGGACTGAATGAATTTAAAATATCATCATTTCATATGTATGTCCAAATATGGTATCTCTGAGCCACCCCTCCACAAAGCAGAAACAGTCCCAGTGGACGTATTCCCGGGATATTTTAGGGACTGATTTTCCAACTGGAGTTGTTTATATGCCCCCATTAGTGAAAAGCGATGAGGGAAATTGTGGAGACCTGACTTCAGTACAAATGGTCTGTTCTATTTCTGACTCCAATCAGTCTCTTCCCCATTCAGCGGGTAGGATGAGACACGCGCCATCCTGTTCCCTTTAGTTTTTCCTTCTCTTTGTTCACCCTGCCTCCGACCCAAATGTTCTCTAGTTCCAAAATAAAAGCCTCAGCATTGCAATGAACGCAAATACACAATGGTGGGAAACTGCAGTGAGGTCCCTGCTGGCCTCAAACAGCCAGAAGTATCCTGTTACACACACACATACACACCACAGAATGAGAGATGAGAGCCCATAAAGATAGGAATTTGGATTAGATTTTGATTTTACTCTGAGGAAATCTTGATTTTCTTTTCTTTTCTTTCTTTTTTTTTTTTTTTTAAGATTTTATTTATTTATTTGACAGAGATCACAAGTAGGCAGAGAGGCAGGCGGGGTAGGGCAGTGTGCGGGGAGGGGCAAGCAGGCCCCCTGCCCGAGCAGAGAGCTCAAGCGAAGCCGGACCCCAGGATCATGACCCGAGCCAAAGGCAAGGGCCTTAACCTACCGAGCACTCTGGTGCCCCTGATTTTCTTTTTATCTGACTATATTTGCAAATCTCTCACGATGAGCATAAACTATTTATAAAATAAGTAAACTTTAAAAAGGAAACTGTATTAATTAGGTATAATCTATTTTTAGAATCACTGGGGGGTTGGGGTGCCTGAGTGGCTCAGTTGGTTAAACATCTGACTCCTGATTTCGGCTCAGGTCGTGATCTCAAAGTTTATGAGATCAAGCCCTGCTTTGGGCTCTGCACCCGGTGTGGAGCCTGCTTGAGGTTCTTTCTCTCCCTCTGCTCCTCCCCTGTCCCTTCCCTCTCTCTCTCCTTCTCGCTTTCCCTTTCTCTCTAGCCCTCTGGGGAGGAAAAGAAAAAAAAAAAACAAAGAAAGAACAAAATTACTGTGGAGTTGTTGCCAAGAGCTTGACAAAAATATGGGAGGGGCGTCTGGGCGGCTCAGCTACTTAAACACACGACTCTTGATTTTGGCTTAGGTCATGATCTCAGGGTGGCGAGATCCAGCTCCACATTGGGCTCCACGCTGGGCATGGAGCCTGCTTGGGATTCTTTCTCCTTTTCCCTCTGCTTCAGCCCCCTCCCTACCCAGCTCTCTCTCTTTAAAATAAGAGGAGGGGGGATACAAATTGCTAGGACTGCAGCCAAGAGCCTTAACACAATCAGGTGATAGAAGTTAGCGCCGAGGTGGCTCAGTCCTTAAGTGTCTGCCTTCGACTTGGGTCATGATCCCAGAGTCCTGGGATGGAACCCCTCATTGCGCTCCCTGCTCAGTGGGAAGCCTGCTTCTCCCTTTCCCACTCCCCCTGCTTGTGTTCCCTCTCTCACTATGTCTCTCTCTCTGTGTCAAATAAATAAATAAAATCTTTAAAAAAATAAATCAGGCAACCAAAATCGCTTCTAAGAGGCATGGGCGAGTGAATCCCCAACACACAGAGTGATACTGTGATGGTAACAGACAGCTTGACGTGTCTGTCAGACAAGCATCTGATTCCCATTCCTGAGTCTTTGACCCAGTATCTTCTCCTTCCTTCAGAAGCTAAAACATTTCTCCTTAGTTAGGTGAGTGGCTTTTCAATCCTGGGAAGATTATAATTAAGTACAGAGAAAATGAATTGAGTTAAACACATGGTGTTGAGGCACCTGGCTGGCTCAGTCGGTTAAACATCTGTCCTTACGTCAGGCCCTGATCACAGGACCCTGGGATCAAGCCCTCTGTTGAGCTCTGGGCTCTCCGCTCAGCGGGGAGTCTGCTTCTCCCAGTCCCTCTCCCTCTGTGCTCCCTTTTTCTCAAATAAATAAATAAAATCTTTTTTAAAAAAGCACATAGAATTAATACTTTCACTTAATTCAGGAAAAGCTGTGTTTGATTACAATGTTTAGGAGACTCTGACAGTCTTATTATTTTAGATTGAAAGGAGAATTTGATTGTAGAAACTGCTTTGAATGTTATAAGATTTAAGAAGTATTCTATATAAAAGTGTATTAAATGTTCAAAAGTTGTTTAAATAGTAAGCTTTTGTTTACAAAAGTATTGAGTTTACTGTCAGGCGTTAGAAAATCAAATGCATTTAAATATACAAAGGTAATTTCAAATCAATTAATTAAAAAAAGGAAAAGTATTTATTTACATATAAAATTATCAGATTTATAAAAATAAAAACAGATTTATAAATTAAACTTACATAGTTGGGATGCCTAAGTGGCTCAGTCGGCTAATCTGCCTTTGGCTCAGGTCATGTTCCCAGGGTCCTGGAATCAAGTCCTGCACTGGGCTCCGTGCTCCGCGGGGAGCCTGCTTCTCTCTCTGCCTTCTGCTCCCCCTGCTTGTGCACTGCTTTCTCTCTCTCTCTCTCTCTCTGACAAATAAATAAATAACCTGTAAAAAAATAAAAATAAAATAAACTTGCAGAGTTAGAAAAAAAGTAATTTGTAAGAATTTCCACATTAATATAGTCACTTAATTTTCAATCCATGTAACTGTAGGTATTCCTTAAAAAGCAGAAAAAACAATTCCCCCGGCATTAAAAAAACACAAACTCATTATCATAACTAAATACTTATAACAACAGAAGAAAACAAAATCTCAGGTTTAAAAAAATCTGATGATATGTATATTATATTTAAATAGGAAATTAAAAAAAATACAGGCCAATCAAATAAAAAGTTAGTTTGACATCTCTCTAGAAATTTGGATAACTTGTCACTTGTGAACTCTGGGTCTAAAATAAAATAAATTGGGATATCAGACAGTAAAAATAAGCACAATTTGAATCAGAGTCACAGTAAAAATATTATATTGTATTTCATTAAGCAACTATTGCTTGTAGATATCAAGGATCAACTATAGTTTCCATCTGATCGAAGCTATCTCAAAGAATAACACAGGCAGTATCCAGACCTACTCACCACTGTTTCCTTCATTTCCTTATTCATTCATTCCTACGTCCGTTAGTTCATTCCAAAAATACCCGTTATAACCAACTGGTGTATGACAAGACTGCTCCATGCCTCCAAGGAGCTCATTTTCCAGACAGGTAACCCGCTCTAGGGCAGGGGCTATGAACCAAGGCCAGATTATGAATGGCTTTGACTGTCATGCAAATGAGCTTGAACTTCTGGCCTGGTGGGGTGTTTTAACCTGGAGAGAAACCTGATCTGGTTTATATTTTTAGAAAATTCATTGGGTTAGCCCTTCGGAGGTTTGTTAAGAAGCCAAAGACTACAGAGGCCAAGATTGAACAGGAGATTTAACCCGGAAGAGAGGATGTCTCTGCTGTCAGTCAGGTGAGCGGAGTGAGGTGTCTGACTATTCAGAGATGCGCAATGATAGTATTTCAGCTAATCCAAGTTTTACTGCAATAAAAATAGTTCAGAATGTCTAATTTGGGACTTAGCCCCAGAAGGTCTCTGCTTTGGGTTTTTTGCCTCTTTTGTGAAACGGAAAGCATCTCAGTATGAGGGGAGGGTTCGAGGTTACCATGACGCCATTTCCAATGCTGAGGGCGGTGAGCGGCTGGAGAGCCTTCTCATGGTGGATGAAGAAGGAAACCAAGAGTGCTCAGGTAAGTTGCAGGCACGTCCTGGGACAGCCTGCAGTACATCTTTAATAAAATGTTTATGGTGTTTTGGTAAAGTAACAGTTTCAATAAAGCTTTTCCTCATGGGGGCGCCTGGGTGGCTCAGTCAGTTAAGCCTCTCTGCCTTTGGCTCAGGTCCTGATCCTGCCATCCTGGGATCAAGTCCCACATTCTCCCTCACCTCCCCACTGATATTCTCTCTCACTTGCTCTGCTCTCTCTCTCTCTCTCTCTCTCAAATAAATAAATCAATAAACCTTAAGGAAAAAAAAGTTTTTCTTCACAACTCACAAAGATTCTTTGCTTGATGAAACTTTAGTCAGGCTCCTGAATCTTCTCTTGGGCCCCTTCTGTATACTTTCTTGTAAACAGTATCAGCCAGAACCCCGCTAAATCAGTTTAGCAAGAAACCTCACCCTGGATATCTGATCATTGTGGCTGATCTTCAGCAAGAATCCTACGCAATACCTTTAGTCAGAATCACCCTTTACACCCGATGCTTCCTTCCCCTTAGTGATTTGCTTTACAACAATCCCTATCCTGTTCCTTGTCTATACAGTCCCCCTTGCTCACACTATCTTTGGAGTTGAGTCTAATTCCCTTCTGTAAGACCCCATTTCAGGGGTTCCTATACCTACCATCATGGCCCCCTTTGGTGCTTTACCATCTTCAATAAGTGCCATTGATTAATTTTTTCTTTCATATGCAAGAGGATGAACAAGTAAGGATCATACAGGCAGACGGAAGCTGTTGTCAGATTTCTGGTTTCCCTGTTAGGTGGTGATTTCTTTTTCTTTTTCTTTTTTTTTAGATTTTATTTATTTATTTATGAGAGAGACAGAGAGAGAGAGAGAGAGAGTGAGTAAGTGGGAGGGGCAAAAGGAGAGGGAGAGGGAGAATCTCAAGGAGGCTCCACACCCAGGTTGAAGCCTGATGAAGGGCTTGATCTCAGGATCCTGAGATCAAGACCTGAGCTGAAATGAAGAGTCAGCCACTTAACCAACTGAGCCACCCATGGAGGTACACCTCCATGTTGGGTGGTGATTTCAAGGGCATTTCTTATATTATTATTATTATTATTCTTAATAGAATTTCTTACATAGACATGTAATGAGAATTATGATTACTCTCTCTCTGTGATCCCAAAGTCCAGTCTTATAAAAAGAGAAGGAAAAAAAAAAAAAAAGAAAAAATATCCTCCCAACCACAAGGGAGGGAAGGTAGCTAATGTAGAACAAAGACGGGGGCTTATCAAACGAGAACCAGAATCTTTAAATCTTGTCTTTCCAAAAATTTCCCCAGTTTTTCCTAGGTTACCACTCCTCCTACCTCTCTCATGAATCCCTCAATTTATTATGTTTCATAAAATATATTTTTTAAAACATTTTATTTATTTATTTATTTATTTGTTTATTTGTCACGGAGAGAGAGAGACGGCAAGCACACAAGCAGGCAGAGGTGGAGAGAGAAGCAGGCTCCCTGCCAAGCAAGGAGCCCGATGGGGGACTCGATCCAGGACCCTGGAATCATGATCTGAGCTGAAGGCAGTGGCTTAACCCACTGAGCCACCCAGGCGTCCCTCTCATAAAATATCTTGATAATCGTTCAACTTTGGGCTTTAATCTGAAAAACTGGCCTCCCATTCCTCTTATCTTAGAAAAATGCAGTTTTTATTACCTATGCATAATGATAATCCCATAAAATAATAATAAATACCCTTAAAACTGTTACCCAACATGGAAATTAGAAACATCCCCTATGATTTTACAAATGGAATATGAAACAACCTCAAATCATTGTGTACCTCTCTTCCCACTGGATGCGTCTCAGGTAGAAGAAGTCTGGAGGGAGGAGGTCTGGGACTGGTCGAGGGAACAGGACTGGCTTCCCAAGCTCTGTGCCAGATCCAGCTGTCATCTGAGGCAGTCTTTCCTACACTTCCAGACATTCCTAAAGACACACTCCTTGAGAGTGTGACACACAACCAATTCTTTTTTTTTTTTTTTTTAGGATTTATTTATTTATTTGACAGAGAGAGATCACAAGTAGGCAGAGAGGCAGGGAGAGAGAGAGGGGGAAGCAGGCTCCCCACCGAGCAGAGAGGCCGATGCGGGGCTCGATCCCAGGACTCCAGGATCATGACCTGAGCCGAAGGCAGAGGCTTTAACCCACTGAACCACCCAGGCGCCCCCACACAACCAATTCTTATCTCATTCTCATCCATGGTGTTGGCACTATGTCAGAACAATTCTTCAGTCAATATTGGTTGTAAGATAGAGGACAGACCGACGGCCTGGTGGATGGGTGTAAGATTCTAATGGAACTTAATATCTAGTACCAACTGTGCTGACATAAGAAAAATTACATAAGCATTTATTGGCTTTACTGCCTTATCTGGTGGGCCACTGAACAGACCTTTTAGAGTAGGTGTCTGCAAACCAGACAGTAAATATTTGAGGCTTTGTGAGTCATAAGGTCTCTGTCACCACTATTCCACTCACAATAGCTACAGACACAAGTAAATGAATGACTATGCACCAATAACACTGAAATTTGGATTTCATATAATTTTCACATGTACCAAAATATTCTTCTTTTTATTTTTTTAACCATCCAGTATTATAAAAACCATTCTTGAGGCTCCTGGGTGGCTCACTTGGTTAACCGACTGCCTTTGACTCAGGTTATGATCTTAGGGTCATGGGATCGAGCCCCACATCAGGCTCCCTGCTCCTCCGGGAGGCTGTTTCTCTCTCTCCCTCTGCCTGCCACTTCCCCTGCTTGTACTCTCTCTGTCAAATAAAACAAAATCTTAAAAAAAAGAAAAACAAAAAGCTATTCTTAGTTTGCGAGCTGCACAAAAAAATGGCAGTGAGCTTTAATTTGCTAACCCCCAGCCTAGAAAGGCAAGCTGACCTAGAATTAGAAGCGCTAAGAAAGGCAATAAACCATGAGGTGGAAACCCTAGGAAGCCAGAGTGGAATCTAGCTGGCTTTCATTTTCCTTTTCCTCCCCAGCGTTATTCCACTTTGCTTTCCTGGGCTGCTCAGTACTTGTTTTCAACCAGTGTGCCCATTTCTTCATACCTCCAATGTTATATTCTTCAGAACAATACTTGCTTAAAATAGGATTCTGGAAGACCAAAGAACATTCGAGACCCAAAGGAATGGCTTTCTAATGAACGGCTTCCGTGCACTGAGAAGCGTCATTTCATTAATACGAATACATCTCTATGTGCCCCCATGATGAATATCATGCTGGCTTCCTTTCTTCTCACAAAAGGAACATGCTTCCTGCTTGACTGACTTGGGGCACCCCTGAAGGCAGAAACAGATGTACAGATGTACATAGCTATGCCGGAACAAGTAGTGACAACCTATCTGAAGGGAAAAAAATATTCTGCAGTATGTGGAGACCTCATTACTCTTTTCAGAAGTGCCTAGATTTTAGGTAGTTTCCTTCGTGATATGTGACTAAAATAAAGGTTGCAATGTATGACAGATCACATCGCCACTTAAATGAGCATTTGTTATATACTTAGGGAATACTTGGCACTTTGACAATGAGCACTAAGTTATCTCCTTCAGCTCTCACCTAGTTATTTTTGGATCTCTTATTAAACCTCTGTGGCCTGTTAACGAAATGATTTCCGAGAGAGGAAGCTCAGAAATGACCTCTCTCAATGCATGAAAGCCCTTCCAGTAATAAGAGCCACTTTTCATTAATTTCTTTCCTGAGTCTCTTCTCCCTTTGCTCGGCTCTCTCTTCTAGAGGTTCTGTGCAAAATTTTTAACCTCATGTACAAGAAGTCTGGAAGTAGGCGGTTATTCTTACCTCATTCTCATCATCTATGGTGCTGGTACGACGTCAGAACAATTTGTCGATAAACATCTGCCTAAATGAAGGGTTGGAGATGGGTCCTGAACCACAGAAGCCACTCCCGGGAGACTGACGGGTAAGGGGAAAGGGTCACAGACCTAAATCCCCTGCCTGGCTAGGTGACCTAGTTAAACCAAACCTTTCTGATTTTTTAATACATGTTTACATTTCCGGCTTTTGTAATAAGGAAGGGTTTGCACTTGGCAATCATCTTCTCAAATCTTTCGCCGTTTGCAAATTGGGGATGATCATCTGTAATGTCCAGGAGTGAACTGAGATCTAGAGGAACGTTCTTAAGGCGCCTGGTATAAGGCTAGGTGCCATAGGGATTTGGGGCGGAGGTGGTGTCGGCTATTATTTTTATTATGGGCAAAACCAATTCCCTCCCGCGAAGAACACGCTTGCAGGCTGGCTGCGGCTCTGAAACGCGCAGAGACCTCATCTTCCAGCATTTCAATTTCCTTAGCCCTGAGCCTGCTTTTCCCTTTCTGCCCATCAGTTGGCGCCTCTTTTGCCATCCCCCCCCCCTTTTTTTCCCTCAAGCTGGTTTTGGGGGCTGCGGTCGCTCCGCAGCTCGCAGGTCACATGGCCTGCCGGAGCGAGGGGACCCGGCGCGGGAGCTGCGCCGCGGGAGGAGGTGAGGCGCCGCGGGAGGAGGTGAGGCTCCGGCGCGCACCCGAACCGCGCTGCGCCCTCTCCGCCTGGGCCTCCGGGTTGGGCGATGGTTCCTCTGTGGCGATGAGCCCACCCGCCTAGGCGACACCAGAGGCGGCCCTCGGCACACCAGCTGACCGCCCCCCACCGGGTAGGTTTTCCCAGCGTGCGATCTGCCCAGCCCCTCGGGCGTCGCGGCCGGAGCTGCCGCTAGCGCGGGAAGAGCAGCGGCGGGTACTGGCGCCGCTCCGGAGGGCCTGCGCCCCCGGCCGTGCGCTCCGGCCAGGCGAGCTTCGCTGAGGCCCGGCCCGGGGCGCCGGCCGCTTCCTGCCGGAGGACCGCGGGGACCCCACAAAGGCATCCCCCGCGCGGCCAGGGCCGGTGTCACGGCAGGGATGAATGAGTGTCGCGGCGAGGGCGTCTCTGCACCCTTCGCCCGCTTCGGCCGCGCCGCGAGGCCGACAGGAAGGCGCGAGCCGGGCGCGTGCGAGCCCAGGTAAGACCCCGCTCCCGGCCAGCCCCGCCGGGCTGCACAGCCACAGGGCGCATCGCATCGCCTAATGGCCGCCAGCACGCTGCGAGGGCCCCTCGCGCGTTCTCCCCTCGGGCCAGCCGGGCTCGCCAAAGCGCTGCTGCGGCGTGGGGTTTCTGCGGGCGACCTCGGCGCCCGGGAACCGAGAAAGGGCGATCCAGCAGAGGAAGGCGTCCCTCCCAGCTCCCGAAAAGACCAGCCGAAGGAAGCCAGCGCGGCGATCGGAACCGTTAGCACTGACCTACGGGCCGGGAAACTGAGGCCCGAGCGCGATGGCGACTGCCCAAGGTCAGCAGCAGACGCTAGATCCGGGACTGTGGTCTTCCGCTCCCGTTCTCTTTCCTGGAGGAGTGGAGAGGACCACCCCCGCTAGTCATATCCTCTTCCTGGCCTCTGGGCGCGGGCGTTGCCGGTGCCGCACTGCGCCCGAAGAGCCCCGGGGCGAGAGCTCCTGCAGGGCGGGTGTGACCCTGGCATCCCCTGCTGGTCCCGTGCTGCCCCCGGGAGAAGCGCAGGGCCGCTCCAGTGATGATCTCACTGAGCGGCCCATTAGCAGAATCTGCAGGTGTGTGTGCCTGTGCGCACGTGTATTTCCCCAGGAGAACAGAACCTGGTAAGGGGGATAGATTTTTTTAGGCGTGCATTTCTATCAGGTACTTTGGGAGGTGACAAGAGAAAACTATGGGTGCCTAACACCTAGCATTATTAAAATTACTGGAATTTTTTTTTTGAAGGATTAGTGTATTACAGAGCATTTAGGAAACAGAAAAATGTAAAGGAGAAAATAAAGATAACTTAAAACTTCTTCTAGTTTGTTGAGATTTTCTGGATATCGTCTTAAAGCTTTCTCTGCATACAAACATCTAAATAAGGTGGACAAAATTAGTATCTTGTTTTAATTTGCACGTCTGATTGCGCAGGGGCCACCGATACCTTTTCCTCTGTGTACTGGCTTTTTGCATTTGCAGGGGTGAACTGTCTTATTTCTTTGGCCCCACCACCCTTTTAAAAGGAATTTCTGTGCCCAACGTGGGGCTCTCGCCACCCTAAGATCACCCGTTGCACACTCCACCGTCTGAGCCAGCCAGGCGCCCCTCTTTTGCCCCCTTTTCAATTGGAGTGTCTTTCTGTTTCTCATTTTTTAAGCACTCCTTATATATTATGCATTAAAGAAATAATTCTGTCATTTATGTTGCATAGTCTTTCCCACTCTGCCTGATTGTTTTATCAGTTTTTCATCTTTGACCATACACAAATTTAATTTTTTCATTTAGTAATTTTTTTAAAAAAGATTTTATTTATTTATTTGACAGAGATCACAGGTAGGCAGAGAAGCAGGCGGGGGGGGGGGGGGGAGCAGGCTCCCTGCTGAACAGAGAGTCGGATGCGGGACTCCATCCCAGGATCCTGGGATCATGACCCCAGCCTAAGACAGAGGCTTTAACCCACTGAGCCACCCAGGCACCCCATTTAGTCATTTTTTGAATTAATATATAATGTATTATTTGTTTCAGGGGTACAGGTCTGTGATTCATCAGTCTTAAACAGTTTACAGCGCTCACTATAGCACCTTTTTTTTTCTTTTAATAGTTTCCTTGCAGACCTGTTGAGAAGGGGCTTTCCTAAACCTATGGGCCTTTCCTAAAATATATAAATAATCTTCTGTATTTTCTTCAGGTACCTTTAAGCTTTTGTTTGAAAGTTTTAATGTGAAATTTATTCCAAAGTTATCAAGTGGAGAGCTAATTTACTTTTCCTGAAGAGTTAACCAGTTGCCCCAAAACTATTAAGTCTGTTTTTCACCCCGGATTTAAATTGCTTCATTACGGTAGATTGAGTTATTACATGTTTGTATCTTTGTGGATTTTCGCTTCTTTTTATCAGCATATTTTGGTGCTGGTGCCTTGTTATTTAAATTACTGAAGTTTTATGGTAGATTTAAAATCTGGTTAGGCAGATTCTCTCTTTCTACTCTGTATTATCATTTTCCCAGCTTTTAGAAAAATCAGGGTTTTTTTTGTTTTTGTTTTTGTTTTTTAAAGATTTTACTTATTTATTTGACAGAGAGAGATCACAAGTAGGCAGAGAGGCAGGCAGAGAGAGGAAGGGAAGCAGGCTCCCTGCTGAGCAGAGAGCCCGATGTGGGACTTGATCCCAGGACCCTGAGATCATGACCCGAGCCGAAGGCAGTGGCTTAACCTACTAGCCACCCAGGCGCCCCTAGAAAAATCAGGTTTTTTTTTTGTTTTTTTTGTTTTTTTAAAGATTTTATTTATTTATTTGTCAGAGAGAGCGAGCGAGAGCGAGCATAGGCAGACAGAGTGGAAGGCAGAGTCAGAGGGAGAAGCAGGCTCCCTGCGGAGCAAGGAGCCCGATGTGGGACTCGATCCCAGGACGCTGGGATCATGACCTAA
>NC_081565.1:29704603-29711799 GCF_022355385.1 Mustela nigripes
GGAGCCCGATGTGGGACTCGATCCCAGGACGCTGGGATCATGACCTGAGCCGAAGGGAGCTGCTTAACCAACTGAGCCACCCAGGCGTCCCTAGAAAAATCAGTTTTATTGAAGTACAGTTTGCATGCAGTAAAACACATTTCAATGTATATTTTCATGAATTTTATCAAATGTAACCACCATCACAATAAAAAATTATGAAGTGCAAAATTGATGTCATCATTGCCCAGGAGCCATGCTAATTTTTGATACATCCTCCCAATTTTAGTGTATATGCCAGCAAAGCGAGCATTTTCTAGTAGTTTTTCTTAGTATTAATCCCAGAAAATCTTTAGAATACTTTGGTATTAAGTAAAATCTTAAAAGAAAAAAAAAAGTGTCGAGGGGTGACTCAGGGGATTAAGTCTCTGCCTTCAGCTCAGGTCATGATCTCAGGGGCCTGGGATCGAGCCCCGCATCGGGCTCTCTGTTCAGTGGGAAGCCTGCTTCCCACCCCCCTTTCTCTCTGCCTGCCTCTCTGCCTACTTGTGATCTCTGTCTGTCAAATAAATAAATAACATCTTTTAAAAACGGGGGTGGGGGGTGTTGAAGCAAAACAGGAAGCTTCCATTCCTCCACACCTTCATCTCTCTTTCATTGAATTATGCTCCATATTAAAAATAGAATGACCAGGGGCGCCTGGGTGGCTCAGTGGGTTAAAGCCTCTGCCTTCGGGTCGGGTCATGATCCCAGGGTCCTGGGATCGAGCCCCACGTCGCACTCTCTGCTCAGCAGGGAGGCTGCTTCTCTTCCTCTCTCTCTGCCTGCCTCTCTGCCTCCTTGTGATCTCTGTCTGTCAAATAAATAAATAAAATCTTAAAAAAAAAAAAAAAAGAATGACCATACTCTGTACATTTTTTTTGCAATTGCATTGACATAGTTTGCCTTATTTTTCCTTTAGACACTTAAAATCTGCTCAAATTGTAACAAGTTAATATAGATAGGGTGGTGGAAACAGCAAAACATTTCTTTCTGGAGGATGAAAGTTTGAGATCAGGGTGCCCTGCTGAGGGCCCTCTTCCCAGTGTAGGGCTGCTACCTACTCCCTGTCTTCTCACTGGCAGAGAGCAGAGAGAGCAAGCCAGTGCTCTCCTACCTCTTCTTATGAGGGCACTAATCCCAACATGAGAGTTCCACCATCACGACCTAATTACTTCCCAAAGACCCCATATCCACATATCATCACATTGAGCATTAGCATTTTCTTTTTAAATAAATTTAAATAAATTTATTTATTTATTTGACAGAGAGAGAGAGAGATCACAAGCAGGCAGAGAGGCAAGGCAGAGAGAATGGGGGAAGCAGGCTCCCCGCTGAGCAGAGAGCCTGATGCGGGGCTGGATCCCAGAACCCTGAGATCATGAGTTGAGCCAGAGGCAGAGGCTTAACCCACTGAGCCACCCAGGTGCCCCAAGGATTAGCGTTTTAATACATGAATTTGGGGGGAATGCATTCAGTCCCTAGCAGAGACCTAGCTAAGACTTTTAAAATGTTAGTATATTGAAAGCTTTCACTTCCTTTTTAATGGCTCCTGTGGTCCCTTTGTGTAATTATGTAAAAGTGTTTCCTGTTGCTGCGCATTTTCTTTCCCTGCAGTTCCTCCTTCCTTCTTCCTCTCCGCTCCTCCTCCCCTGTCCCTCCTCCCTTTCCCCTCTTTATCTTTTTCATATTATTGCAAATAAAACTGCCATGAACATTCTTTGTCCATCTTTGGTAGCAAGTGTTGGTATTTCTGTGGGATAGATTCCTAGAACGAATTTCTATGTCAAGGGGAATGCACATATAAAATTTTTATAGATACTGGTTCAACTTTCCTTCCAAAGGTTGCACCAGTTTTTATCAAGTGCCCGTTTGTTGAATTGGGCCACTCCCTCTTAAAGTAAATTGAACTGACTTTATGTTAAATGTACAGATTAATTCTGGAGAAAGAGATCTCTATCATCTTTCATTAGTGAGGCTTTTCAGCTGGGAAAGTGTTCTGTTTCTCTACGTACCAAAGACTTTTTAAATATCTTTCAGTAGAATTTTATGTGTGTATATTCTGCCTATTTAAAAAATTTATTCCTAGGTCTTTTTTTTTTATGATTTTATTTATTTATTTGACAGACAGAGATCACAAGGAGGCAGAGAGGCAGGCAGAGAGAGAGGAAGAGAAGCAGCCTCCCTGCTGAGCAGAGAGTGCGACGTGGGGCTGGATCCCAGGACCCTGGGATCATGACCCGACCCGAAGGCAGAGGCTTTAACCCACTGAGCCACCCAGGCGCCCTATTCCTAGGTCTTTTATCCCATTTTCATGGGGCTCTTTTACCCCTTTAATTAATTTGGTCATTGTCTGATAAGGTGAAGCAATGTGTGTGTGTGTGTGTAATACTGTATATTATTTTTAAATATTTTTACATTATTATTTTTATATATTAATATTTACATTTGCATCCTGAAAAGCTGTTACCATTTCTAATGATGTTTCAGCTGATTTTCTTGGGTTTCCAATCTCTGCAGAGATAGTATTGCATATTGGTTGAGAACATGGGTTCTGGAGTCTGTCTGCCTAGGTTTCAGTTTTCCCACCCACTTAAAAGCTTTGTTAACCTCTGGTACAATTTGATTCTGTCTTCAGTTTTTGCAGGTATAAAATGGGCTGAATAATAGTATTTCTCATAGGCTTCTTGTGAGGATCGATGAGATGCTTAGAACATTGCCTAGCACACAATACGTGCTCAATAGACATGTACAAATAAGTTGATCTCTGCACATTTTAAGGCCATGCTCTTCGATACTCCCAATTTAATCGCTGAAGCATTGAGACCCACTGAGGTCAAATGACTTAATTATGGGCATTTATTTGCTTGACAAACATTGAGCCTCTCCTATGCATAGAGTAGTACTGTGATGAGCCTACAAGGGATACCGAAGATAAATCAGACGGAATCCACTAACAAAGGATTTATCAGTCTAACGAGGGCATAAGTCAGGGGTCAGGAATAAAGCCATGGAGGGCAGGAGGCATTGTGAACAAAATATGGGCTTTGGAATTTCTCCCCTGTTTTAATTTCCTGCTTTCGACTCACTAGCATTTATTTTAATTCCATTGCTATTCAAGAGTTGCTATTCTGGTTAAATCAAATAGATGTAAGAGTCTGTTACAGAACTTGGATATGTAGTAAGAGCTTAATAAGTGGTAGCTATACATAGATACAGTCTAACGTAGCAAGTGATAAATGAATGTTCTGGGGGAAAATTTATGTAAAGGGGCCAAGCACTTGAGAAACAAGAGTTTATTTCTGGTTGGGGCAGATGAGGGTTGGTTTTTAAGAGGTGCCTTCTGAGCTCATTCTTGGGCGTTAAGTAGCCTGTGCGAGGAGAAGAAATGACTGGAGAGACAGTTGAAGCTGGGTCGTGAGGAATCTTGGCAAAGAAGTTGGACTTCATTCTGTAGTCATTGGGGAATCCTGCACGGTTCCACAGAAAAGAGCATCAGATGAATATAATGTGAAACATTACCGTCATTTGCAGTATCTTCTGTCTGACAAAGGGCTTTCATAGCCATTGTCTCATTTCATCCCCACAGTGCCTCCATAAATGAGGTATTTTTTCACTTTCCTGTTTGACAGAGGCAGAATAGTCTCAGAGAAATGATTTCTTTACAAATGGACCTAATGAGTGAGTGTTGGGACCAGACCTGGACCGAGATCCATCTGCTGCTCCTTCTGGAAGCTGGAGGCCTAGTTAGGAGCCCGTTGCCATCAGTTGGCTGGGGGGTGATGAGGAGTAACTAGGGCGAGGCAGTGAAGAAGGGCATGGCTGTGGGAGGACAGGAGAGAAGAGAGGCATCAAGAGGCCATTACATCAAGAGGCATTGCTAGGGGGTGGGAAGCGACTGCATAGGGGTGAGAAGTCAGTGTGTACTGATCCTTTGGACTCAAGGTTCCTGGGAAGTGGTGTTGCCATTCATGTAGGAGGAAAGATTTGGGAAACCGTGTTCTTGACAGCTTCTCTCCTGACACTCAGCCTAGTGTACTGCCTCACATACCTCTGCAACTCCTTCAGCTTAATTTTTATTTTATTTTATTTTTTAAAGATTTATTTATTTGAGAGAGAGAGAGTGCAGCGGGAGAGGGGGAGAGAGAGAGATTCTCTAGCAGATTCCCTGCTGAGCGCGGAGCCCCAGGTGGGGCTGGATCCCATGACCCTGAGATCATGACCTGGGCCTAAATCAAGAGTCGGCTGCTTAACCGACTGAGCCACCCAAGTGTCCCCAGCTTAATTTTTAAAAGCTGCAGTAAAATGCAATTGTCATTGTCACTCCATTTATTCATTCTAGCCCTATTTCATGTTCATGTCTTCGTCTTTGTCTTTTATTGTCTTTTCTGAGCCCTCCATCCGAGACACAGTAACAGACATCATCCAATTTAGAAAATGGTTGTGTTTCAAAGTGCACCAGTACGGTATAGATAAGAACTCAGTAATCATTACACAGTAGAATCAGGACTGTAATGGTGTCGTTGTTTCCAGGCCACCTCACAGATCCCAGTCAGTCCCCAGCATTCCTGGATGTGGTCCTGAGCTGGTGATGCCATGGGTAACTACGGAATTCTGGAAACAGAGTGATAATGCACACGTGGTCCTACTTCTGTCCCAGCCCCATATTGGGCTGGGAGTAGAGACTTCCTTCCCTCAAACTACCAATGCAAAATCCTGTTTTCAGGTAAATTATCCTAAAACCAAATCAGTAAACTGAAATAAATTATAAGAGGTCCTGAATACCACACCCCATAGTGCAGCAATTGGTTAAATCCTTTAAGAAGATGTTTTAAAAAGCAAACAAGGGGTGCCTGGGTGGCTCAGGGGGTTAAAGCCTCTGCTTTCGGCTCAGGTCATGATTTCAGGGTCCTGGGATCAAGCCTCGCATGGGTGGGGGGTGTCTCTGCTCAGCAGGCAGCCTGCTTCACCCTCTCTCTCTGCCCGCCTCTCTACCTATTGTGTTCTCTGTCAAATAAATCAATAAAATCTTAAATAAAAAACAAACAAGAACATTGTCTTGAAGGCCTACCTAACTCCACGTGGCTGGATTTCAGGCCTACTAGTCATCTGATCATTGAAGGATCCGATCCCACCTCTCAGAGCCCACAATGGGTGTGCTAGATTGCATCATCGTTACGGATACTTTCTGCCACTCCCTAGAGAGACTTGTATTTCTCTAATCATTAGCTTCAGGTTTGGCTATATGTCTTTCGGTACCCCTTCTTGCAGAAAAATTACATAACTCTGTTATCTTGAACTCAGGAGTTGTTGTGTAACTTGCGCTGGTCAATGAAAGGTAAGTGGGCCTGATGTGTGTCATTTTTGAGCTGTGACTTTAAGAGCCAGCTGTGGTCCAATATCCGTCTCTTTCTCCTCTGCCACAAACCCAGCAGTGTCTGGAAAAGAGGCAGTGCCATCTACATGGGTCCTGGAGTGTGAATGACAGGGAGCAGAGTCTTCAGTGATCCATAACGGACAAGTAACATGAGCAAGAATTAAACCTCTTTTCTTATGAACTCCTGAGATTTAGGGGTCATTGCTCTCATCTGTCCTGACTCATTCTATGTATAGTGATATGGGGCCAGATGTCTTGTGAGTGTTTCAGAAATGTCCCAGACTCTGAGCAGATTGCTAGAGCCTTTCTCTTTTTTGCTGCGGGCTTAGAAATTGGCCTGCTGCTTTTGCTTCCCACTGAACCTTCATTTTCCCCTTCCTGTACTCTGCCAGAGGAGTAAATTTCCCTGCCCCATTGCTTTGGCTGGTGCATGGTGAGTGGACTTAATCTATGGCGTGGTTAATTGAGGCTGTGAATGTAGCTTCGTGTTTTGACTCTTGTGTACCTCTTGTATCCACCAAAAGAGCATGCTCAGATGGCTGTTCCTTCTGCAACGTGACCTGGAACAAGAGGTACATGGAGCAGTCTGATTCTGACCCGCAAGTCCAGAGCTGAACCCGGCTGAAGCACAGCAATCCACAGACTCGGGAGCAAGAAGTGCATGTCGTTATCATAAGCTCTGAAGGTCTGGGGTTGTTCATCACCCCAGCAGAAACTTATCAGTGTAGGCAGAGACCATGTGCCCTCTGAACTGAATCCCATTCCTTCCCTGATGGTCAGGAGAACAGCTCTCTCACACTATATTTTTAAAGTAAGCTATTTCTGAGATGTTAATGATTTTATTGCCCCCAGTGGGGAAACTGCCTGGGATTAAAGGTCCCCTTGATGTCAACACCAGGTGCTGCAGTTCCTGACCCACCTGCCAGAGAGGAGAATCAGGAGCCTGGGGTCTCGGGGCAGGAGAGGGCCTGAGAACAGCAGCACAGTGGGGGCTTGGAGGAGACTCACATCTCCTTAATTTCTCCTGCCCCACACAAATAACAAAATCGAAGGAAGATCATCATGCTTGCTTGAAAAACAGCCTCAAGAAAATTTTCTCCTCTTGTATCCACCTGGAACATACAAGCCTCTTTTATGCAGCAAATTTGAAGCCAGCCCTGCATGCACGTCAGGCCCCTTAGCAAGATCCAAGAAAATAAAACAGGAAGCCAAGGACCTGGGAAGACTGGGTGCTTTTAGGTCCCCTCCAGTCATATCTGGATTTAAAAGTGTGCCCTTTGAGCACATTTTCCTCCTTTGGCTGCACAAATGATCCACTACACAAATGGTAGCATATATATATATATATGTATATATATATACATATATATATATACACACACATAAAATACACATATACACACACATAAAATACACATATATATAAATATATACATAAATACATACTTTTCTAGGTCTTTTTTTTTTTTTAAGGTTTCATTTATTTATTTGGCAGAGTGAGACACAGGGAGAAAAGCAACACAAGCAGTGGGAGTGGGAAAGAGAGAAGTAGGCTTCCTGCAGAGCAAGGAGCCGATGTGGACTCAATCCCAGGACCCTCGGATCATAACCCGAGTCAAGGCAGACGCTTAATGACTGAGCCACCCAGGAGCCCCAGTCTTTGTTTTTGTTTTTTTTTTGTTTTCAAATCTAGCTCTCCTTTCACTGAAAATATATCTTAAAATTTTTCCATATCTGTATATGAAGAGTTTGCTTTTTTGAACTTTTTCTTTTTTTCTTTCTTTCTTTTTTTTTTTTTTTT
>NC_081565.1:29711899-29717371 GCF_022355385.1 Mustela nigripes
TGACAGACAGAGATCACAAGCAGGCAGAGAGAGAGGAGGAAGCAGGCTCCCTGCTGAGCAGAGAGCCCAATGTAGGGCTCAATCCCATGACCGTGGGATCATGACCCGAGCCGAAGGCAGAGGCTTTAACCCACTGAGCCACTCAGGCGCCCCCAGACCTTATTCATCTTTAACGAAAAGTTTATAGTCTTTGCCCAGCCTCTCCCGACTCCCATAGTCCTCCTCTTAGTACTCGGTAACCAACTGTCTATTCTGCTTTGACTTTTTTTTTTTAGATTCCACATACAGAAGGTACTGTGCAGTATCTGTATTTCTCTGTTTTATTTCACTTAACATAATGCCCTCTGTGTTCATCCCTGCTGTCCCAAATGGCATCATGTCCTTCCTTTTTTTCAAGGCTGAATACTATTCCATTGCATAGATCCACCACATAGTCTTCATCCATTCATCCTTCCATCAGTGGACACGGGGTTTGTTTCCATAGAGCTTCTGTGAAAGCTATATGGATTGTGAATAAGGCTGCAGTCCTGGATCCCTCTTCAAGGGAGGGATTTTTATTTCCTTTGAATAAATACCCAGATGGGGGATTGCTGGATCATTTGGTAGTTGTGTTTTTAATTTCTTGAGGAACCTCCATACTTTCTTCCTCCATATCTCCGTAGTGGCTCTACCAGTGTATGTTTCAGCCAACAGTATACAGCGTTTCCTTTTTCCACATCTGTGCTAGCATTTGTTATCTCGTGCCTTGTTGATAATAGACATCTTAAGGTCTGTTAAGGTGTCTGTTAAAGTTCTGAGAGAAATCCAGAACCTAGCTAGCTGAGGAACCCCTACTCACAGGGAAAATGAGATAATATCCACGTTGAAACATGTAGGAAAGAAAGGCTGAGACACAATCCAGCCATAAACCCCACCCCAATACAGTGCCCTACAACCTGGAGGGAACACCCCATGTCCGGCTTCTTCCTGAGGAATAAAGGGTTTGGGCCACATATCTAGCACCCTGAACTTTAAGACTCCCACTTAAAGGGTGGGATAGAGGGGTGATATTTTATTATAGTTTCGATGTGTGTTTCCATGATGAATAGTGATGTTGAGCACCTTTTCAAGTAGATTTGTTGGCTGTTTATGTCTTTGGAAAAATGTCTATGCAGATCCTTCTTTGCCTGCTGAAATAAGTTGGTTATTATTATTAAATTGGGGATGATCATTTTTGCCTGCTCCCTGCTTGCTGGGCCCGGAGGGGATAGAGTCGGCAAGTGCTCATACAACCACAAAGAACACCTTTGTTTGCCGTGGTCTTGTTGGTCTCATGGATGCAAGCCCCAGTGGCATTCACAGCTAGATCTTTGGGAGCACTGCTTCTAATAAGTTGCTTCTTCTAACAAGTTTATTATTATTATTATTATTATTATTATTAGCGTTGAGTTGTGTGAATTCTTTGTATATTTTGGATATGAACTCCTTGTCTAATAAGTGGTTTGCAAATATTTTCTTCTATTTTGTAGGTTACCTTTTCATTTTATTGATGGTTTCCGTTGCTGTGTGAAACCTTTAGCTTGATATAGTCCCATTTAGTTATTTTTGCTTTTGCTGCCTGTACTTTTGGTGTAAAAAAAAAAAAAAATCATTGCCAATACCAATGTCAAGAAGCTTACCGCCTATGTTTTTCTAAATTGCCTTGGCTATCTGAGGTCTTTTGTAGTTACATACTAATTTTAAGATTGTTTTTCCTATTTCTGTGGAAAACGCCATTGGAATTTTAATAGAGATTGCATTGAATCTGTAGATCATTTTGGGTAATATGGACATTTTAATATGAATTCTTCTAATCCACAACCACAGAATATCTTTCCATTTATTTGTGTCATTTTTAGTTCTTTCAACAATGTCTTATAGTTTTGAGCATACAGATTGTTCACCCTCTTGGTTAAATTTATTCCTAAGTGGTCTATTCTTTTTGATGGTGTTATAAATCGGACTGTTTTCTTAATTTCTCCTTGTTAGTATATAGATATGCAACTGATTTTTATATGTTGATCTCATATCCTGCAACTTTACTGAATTCATCTACTGGTTCTCAGTGTTTTGAGTCATATACCATTGGTGACTTGGGGCCAGGTGACCCAGGGGCCCATCACTCAGGTGTTGCTGCAAAAGCTGGGACATGAGGCCTGTGTAAAGCTCCTTCCAGAGAGATGCTGGTGACCTGGTTTTATCATTGGAGTGAGCCCAAGGGAGAAGATGGGAGAAGTGCCTATCGCTTCCCCTGGGTTCTGGGGAGAATCTCAGCCAGCTCCTAGGTACAGGCAAAGTGAGAAGCTCTACCCCCTGGCAGGAACTTGAAAAGTATGCAATCTAAACCCACAGAAAAACTGGGGATGGTCATTTTTGCCTGCTCCCAACATGCTGGGCCCAGAGGGGATAGAGTTGGGAAGTGTTCATGCACCCACAAAGAATACCTTCTTTGTTTGCTGTGATCCTATGGTCTCATGGATGCAAGCCCCAGTGGCATTCACAGCTAGATCTTTTGGGAGCCCACCCTGGTTGTAGGACACTGTATTGGGGTGGGGTTTATGGCTGGAGTGTGTCTCAGCCTTTCTTTCCTACGTGTTTCAATGTGGGTATTATCTCATTCCCCTATGCATAGGGGTTCCTCAGCTAGGTTCTGGATTTCTCTCAGGCAACTTCTCATGGTGTAGCTGTACATTTGATGCATCCCTGGGAGAAGAGAAGTTCAGGAGCCTTCTATGTTGCCATCTTGTCTCTTCCAAGTTTGCTTGCTTTTAATGGGTACTTTGTATTCCTGTCTTTGGATGGATCATAATTTATTGGACTCACTCTCAATTAATGAGCACTTGGCAGTATTTTGCTCTTACAAATGATGCTGCAAGTCATTTCTGACACATGAGAATACATATCTAGGAAGGAATGTTAGAAATGGAATTGCTGAGTCATTAGTGGATTTCTTAGGTATTCCCGAATTAATTCTACAGAGCTAATTCCCATTAGGAAAATACGTGATTGCCAGTTTCATAGGTCCTACTTTGCATGGGCCGGAGAGAGTGTATTAAAGGATGAGAAAAAGCTATCAATGTGAAGAAGCAGGGAAGGTGGGGGAATTAACTATTCCAAGGTGTGGGAGTTGTGAGAGCAAAGGCCAGGAGTTGGATAAGAGTGTAGCACAGTCAGTGTTTGGAAAGATCAGTGTGTCTAGAGCCACCCTGCTAGTTGGTGTTATGTGGCTATTGGTTACTTGAAATGCGACCAGTCTGAATTGAGATATACAATTCCTCATTTATAATTTTTCATATTGGTTTCATGTTGAAATAATAGTTCTGGAGTATTGTACTTAAAATCTGTTATTAAAATTAATTTCAACTGTTTCTTTTTACTTTTTTACTTTACTTTTTACCTTTTTTACTTTTTTACTGTGGCCGCTAGAAAATTTTAACTATCTCTGTGGCTCTTGCATCGTATTTCTATTGGAGAGTACTGGTCTAGAACAGGGATTGGTGAACTATGGGCTGCTGGCCAGATTTGGCTTCCAGCTTGTTTTTATGTGGCTGGAGCATTAAAAATAGTTTTTATATTTTTAAAGAGTTTTATGGAAGAAAATGTCTAGAAAGAATATGCAACAGAGACAATATGTGGCCCATGAAATCTAAAATATTTTTTAATTAAATTAAAATTAAATTTTTAAAACATATTTTCTAAAATATTTCTAGCCCTTTACAGAAAAATATTGCCAGCCTCTGATTTTGAGTAACTTGAGAAAAGGCCAGTCGAACAAGATGACAGGTAAGGGCACAGTCCAGATCATAAAGGGTCTCGTGGACGATAATAGGAAATGAGGATTTTATTACCAGAGCAGTGGGAAGCTAAAGAAGGGCTTTAAGCAGGAGAGCGATAGCATCACATTTATATTTTTAAATCGTAACTATGCGCGTGCACACACACACACACACACACACACACAGCCCTTAAACATCCCACCCCTGGGACTGATCGGAGCTAAAGAGCATCACATTCTTGCCTTACCAGAAACTGTCACTAGAAGATCGTGTCGAAGGAGTGTGGGTGGGGATTTTGCACCAAACACAGAGCTCTGCGTTCTCATCATCATCATGGTGTCATGTTTGCGCTCACCGTGTGCCTGGCATTCTCCAAGCTGCATGCCTTATCCCGCTGACTGTATTTCGTTCCTTCTTCCAAGTGGGTGCAGCTCTCTTGGGTGACAGCAGATGCAGGGAGAACAAGGTGAGCGGAAACCACCTGAAAGACTCCATTCCTTACCAGGAATATAAGCTCAATCCAGTTTTGGTCCTTGGCTTCCGCTAGGAGTGATGTGTGTCCACGTGGTTTATTCACTCTGTTGGCCTGAGCCAACAGGCAGAAGCATCCCATCTACCGTACTCTGAACGACCTCAGACCCGTGGGCCTGGGGTTGTGTGCTCTCCAAGCCTGTCCCTGCTATTCCCCCCTTCCGGTACCAGCCAGATCTCTTACTAGTACTGGGGTAGTCCGGCTCACCTCTGGGTCCTGCAGTATAATGGGCCGCTGAAGCTGAAATGAGACCTTTGATGAATTATTATGTCATCATCCTATAGAGAGAAGTGTGGTATTGTACATGGTTCTACTGGGCTGGACAGGTTATTGGGGCAGTGAAAAGTCCAGAAATCATTAGTGACTTGACATGGTGGATTACACGTGACTCCCCACCAGCCCACTCTAGATTGGGAAGCTCCTGGGAGGTGAGCAGCGGGAAGCACCACTCTTCTATGCAGTCATTCAGGACCTCAGGCTCCTGCCATCTGGTGGCTCGACACTCCTCCAGACCCCCACCGGCCCCCCGCAAAGTTGGCAAATGGAGAATGAGCAAATCGGGTAGGCACATCTGCTCTCAACCGCTTTGGCCCTGGAGTCACACCTGCCACTTTGCTCATATTTTCCTGGCAAGTCCTAGTCACCGGATCCCACCTGAAGAAGATGGGCTAGGGAATATGGTCATTCTATGTGCCCAAGAAGGGGAGGACACGGAAGTGACAGCCCGGGACGCTGTACCATAACTTCATATGGTGCCTGGGCGGCCCTTCCTTCAAGATAACTCACAAGCTAGGCAGTTTCTTCTAAATGTGTACACACTTTATTATGCTTCTGACATAAGAAGGTTTACCTTCTGTTCTTTAGACACCGCTTAGTTTTGCATTCACATTACTGCTGTTACACTGGCTTTGTCCTTTGAATTCTGTTTCTCGGTCTGAGTCTGTTTTCCCTCAGATCATTAGGCCTGCTTACTCCCAAGGAGGTATTACTTGAGTTTGTATGGATACTTTTTTATTTCTTTATTTTTTAAGATTTTATTTATTTATTTGAGCGATTAAATATTTATTTGGAATTAAATAATGAGTGATTTTATTTCATTAGAGATCAAACCAGCAGCATCACAGCCTGAGCCCTCACCCCCCCCCC